>NC_083643.1:8922582-9222582 GCF_963576545.1 Limanda limanda
CACCGGCCCCTGATCAGCCTGCCCAGCAAACTGCCGCCCGTCTTGCTCGCCACGGACAACTATGTCAACCACAAATGAGCCCGCTGCCAGCCCTTTGCACAGACAAGAGTTTGGAGGGAGAAAAAAAAGACTAGGGGATTATAGCTTTGTCTCTGACGTCATTTCTGTGGCAGTCCTCTCTGACCTCCCCTGCCCTGTCCGAGCCCACCAATCCCTCCCCCTGCTCTCATCCACTACTTCTTGACCCTCTGGCCCTTTTCTATTGCCCCCGTCAAACCCACCCACCCACCCTCCTCCGGCACACAAACATGCCTTCACATTCTTCCTGTCTGAAGTCTTTCGCTCCCTCTCTTTCAGTCACTGACACAAAAGGCACAAACACAAATGATGAACAAAAAGTTAACAATTCGGCTGAATGCAATTCAGGTGGATCCTTAAGCAAAAGAGAAAAGGGAAGGGAGAGAAGAAGATGAAAGAGATCCGTGGTTCGCAAGTGTCAAGAGGACACCCAGCGGAATGTTTTTTTGTCCTTGCGGAAGACAACTGAAAGTGAAGAGCAGCTTGCATGAAAGAATCCATTCCACATCATTTTTCCTGAGGCAAAAAGAAAATCTCTGTTAGTTCTTTTTCTTATTAGTTTGCACCTCTACCTATAAAGGGACTTCCACACTGTAAGGAATTATTTTGTAAAATTAGATTCCTGTTCCAGCACCTTTTGATCACAAACAAAAAGCAGAAAAGAGTCTGCAAAATTGCACATTGCCACGGATTACGTCAAAGTAAAGAAAAAAATGGCACTATTTTTTTATGAACAATGAACGTGTAGCTTAAAAAAATGTCATGGTGCTAGCTTTGGGAATGGACTCAAAGAAGAGGTTGAAAAGCACGTTTTTTTTTTTCTTTGAATGAATATTAAAACTTTCCGTTTTAAGGAAAGTGTGACTTTAAAAAAACGGAAAATAAAGGATCTGGGGGCGCTCCTGGCAGTGGCAATGTCAAGGGGGAAGTGTCACTGAGAAAAGATATGGGCTGTGTTGGCGTCTGGGCTCGCAGCGAGTGCTAGCGGCTGCTCATCACTAGCTTGCCAGCATAAGCGGCAAGAGGGACCTGAGACCCGGTCCCCGTTTCCTCCCGTCCCTCTGAGGCTGCCGGACACAGGGAGCAGCGTGGGGACACATATGGGACACCGTGGACCGCCTGGATTGGGACAGTACTTCAGTTCTGGGACAGTACTTCCTGTTCGCCATGGCTTTGCAGACTGCTCTGACAGGAAGTATCATGGCATGGACAAAGAGCGAGTGGGATAATGATGATTATATTTTATTTTGTCTTTTTTTTTTCTGTTTTGTTTTCACATCAATGTTTGAATGAAAAAAAAGGAAAACCCCCGTCAGTTTCTGGTACCGTGACATTCCTGTTTTTGCAAGTTAGGCATTTTTTTTTCTGTTTCCATGGTAATTATTATGATGTTATTTTACAGTTCTAAAGAAAGGCACAAAATTTCAATTCAAAGGGAAAAAAACAGCAATAATGTCAACTAACATTTTATTTTGTATTGTATATCAGTAGTATTCACATGCTTTTGCCTGAAAACAAATACTTGAATATATATATATATATATACATCTATATATATATGGATATATACATACTGTATATATACATATATATAAATATAGATATATAATTAGTTTCCAGGGACGTTGTGTTATTTTCCTTTAGTCTGAGCTGTATCTTGCGTAATGAGCCGCCAAGCTTTTTTGTTTGTTTGTTGAAATACAAATAAGGGCACTGTATAAAGGCATTATTTATTTTATTATAAAATATATTTGAAAAATTGGTCCAAATAATATACGTAGCACTGATGCTCAACTGACGGATTTATTTTGTATGATCTCTGTTTTCCAATTGGAGTTGTAAGGCTTTTTTGTAGATGCTTTGTACCAAAAATAATGTCTCTTTTTTTTTTTCCTTTTTTTTTGTTTTCCATAGTTACTATAAATTAATATTTTAACAGCAGCATAGCCTGGATTGCTTAGGCATCTTATGTCACAGAAATAGGCACATACTCTGAATACGTTGGGTCTGCATGGATTTCCAGAAGCCTGTCAGGGTTGTCTGTGAAAAAGGAAAGCATCGATGAGTGATTTTATCATTGGAAAAAAAAATAACTGTTCAACATTGATTGTACTCAAACCCACTATGTTTTTTTGTTTTTTTTTAAAGCCACTTTAGTATTGATGGCGGGGAGAATGATCAGTCCTTCATTAAATCATGTCTTTGTAATTATGCATGGTGTCCTATGGTCTTCTAAGGAGCATCTTGCGTGTGTGCCAGTGCCACGGCCGCGTGTTGGTTTGGGTCATGGGGCCGGAAACGTCCAGTCAGCTGTAGAGTAGAGTTAGGGGTTCAGCTCACATGTGACTTGCACGTGTTGGTGCCCTAATTGGGGGTAATGATGTCGTTAGCGTGACGTTAGCAACCATCAGAGGTCAACTAAAGGTCATTGTCTAATCAGGAGATCTTAACGTCTATCTATCTGTCCCTCTTTCTATCTATCTACCTTCTGTCTACCTGTCTGTGTGTCTGTCTATCTCTATCTATCCGTCCTTCACCTATCTTATATATGTCTTTTACAAATGTTACATCTATCCTTTCTCCTCTCCTCTGTTTGTAGAAGACAATGTCCCACGATCGTACACCATCAGTATGTATGTGTGTCGGCGGTGGTGGAGCCGTCGTGCGTTTTGATGAAGGGCTAACATGCTGAACCATTTGTGAAGCACTCAGGAACAAAAAACACAATCTACGCTCTCCGAGGGAGAAGTGGAGTTAGTCTCCGAGTGTCTAAGTAATATCGAGTTGTGGAAGGGCAGCTGGGGTTGTCACCTGTTACCTGGCCACAATGATACAGCTCTCTGCAACTAACCACTGAAGCCCATGTCAGAAACAAGTCATCCTGTGCCACATCATAGTCTCCTCCTCCATTGTGTCATGCGTCACCCCATGAAATGGAGACTTAATGGATACTCGCCATACTGCGGTGAAGAGTCAACCCAATACTTTCTATCTTCTTTCTGTCAGAGAGATCTCAATTATCAAGGCTACGTCCTGTCTCTAATTATATTCTACTTCAGTTGTGCAACAAAGCAGGCAGTGCAATTATTATTATTATTGTTATTATTATTGATATTATTATTATATTTTCTATTTTATTCAATATTTTCCTGCTAGGACTGCATTCATTCACTATTGTAATGTTCAAACAGGCTACTCTAGTGTTCTTATGAATGGCGTGAAAGACAACCACTTCTTTTCGCTGAATATGAAGAGATACATTGCCGAGCAATGGCAACTTTTTCTGTGTCAGTAGCTCACTCAGCCTGTGTGTATTTTATTGATTTAACCTCTGCACGCTAGAACGTCCGAAATGCACAATTCATGTACTTTCATTTTTAATATCAATAAAAAAAAACATTTTATCAAACGTACAACGTCTAAAAGATTTACTGCTTTGTTCAGTGTATCTTCCTGTCCTGGATGTGTGTTAACACTGCTCGGTGTGTGTTGAGCTCCAGGGCCACTTTTGAAATCTTTTTATATAAATTAAACCGTATGTACCCTGTAAATGATTTATTACATCTTAAGGCCTTGCAAAGAATCTCCAGCTGCTTTTAGCACCCTCTCTCTTCCTCTCAACCACCCACCATCCCCCTCACTCCCTCCCTCCCTACCCTCTCCTTTCTCTCCCTATCTCTCCGCCTGCCTCCACGTCTGTCTGTCTGTCTCTCTCCTGCTCCATGATGGTGCAAAGTGTGCCAAAGTGGAAATCAGCACTCACAGAGTGGCAAGCCGGCTGGCCGCAACTCCTCAGTCCTTCCTGTGCTGCATGCCACACTAAACCTGACCTGTTCTCTCTGCCTCCGACACACCCATCCCAACATCCATCCCTCCATCCTCCAGCGGCTTGCTAACTACTGGAGCAGGCTGCACCTCAGCGGCTAAGTATAGTAACCAACATGTCTCAAATTATCACATGCATGTTGCCGAAAATGGCACGACCTTTCATTGTTGACATGCATACACACACCCACCCATGGGATGTCTGTTGAGGGGCAGATTGGGAGTATATTTGTTCCCAGCTGGGAACTGTTTTAGACACTGAGGTTATCTTGGTGCAGCGCAGTATGAGAGAGTTGGAGCTGAACAGCCGGGAGAGGCAGAAATCTCCTTTTCTCCGGCTGCAGTGTAAAGTCCTGCCTCACAGTGATGTGTTACCCATGTGTTGCTTCTGGGAACAGTGCAGGATCTGCTCAGCTATCATCGCAGAGAAGCTTGTGTTCTGGGTTTTATGGTCATAAATCCCTAAATTAAATCCCCTCTGCCTGTTCTCATGAAACCTCATTGCCCCATTGAGGAGTTCACCTTCCTGCGAAAAGAGGGAAAAACTCAGCTGGAAGTGCACGCTGTCAAAAAGAGTTCATCTCTGAAAGATGGCTAGAGGCTGCACAAGTTCACACACAATCATGCACATACTGAACTTGCATGCAAACACATGCAGATGTTCACATATTTTCTCTTTCAGCAAGTGAGTCCTGCAGCATTACTCAATTCCCTGTATTGATTCATGCATTATGAGTGCAGTGTTACTCATTCCCATTACAACACTTTATTCTCACACTTTCTTTAACCTTACGACAGGTGTGTGTGTGTGTGTGAGTGTGTGTGTGTGTGTGTACCCGCCCTGGGACTCTCCTGTTCCCTGCAGGTGTTTAGACAGAGTGGGAGTCTTCCGAGCTCGGAGATGAGAACAGGGACTCTCAGGTCCTCAGGGCTCGTCACGTCACCGCTGTGCCTGGCAGGGCAGCATCTGGCACAGCATAAGTCAACCAAAACAAGCTAAACTGGGCCAGAGTGAGCCAAGACACATACTTGTTTTCATGACCGTTGAGTTTGATGGTTGTGTTGGTTTGATCTTATTAAGATCGTTAAAGCTGATACTTCCGAGGTGTGGGAGCTTAGTGTAGATAGACTGAGGGAAATAACAATGTCATTTATTATATTAACGTTTTATGTCTGCCAAAACATCCACAGAGCTGAACGGTATAAAAGGCTTGGAGGGATTTGTCTCGCGTCCAAGGTATGCATGTAATTTGCATTTTAAACTTGTTGTCCAATTTTAAATTTACACGTGCGTCTAAATCCGGAGCCGAGACTTGAAATCCCTGTAACATTATCCTAAATAAGTAAACGATAGAAGGAACGCAAGAAATGCCACCTCAACCTAAACTGGTGTAGCCAAATAAACCATAAACCCCAACGCCGTGCATCCGTCCCCATCAGAGAGGCCTCCTGAACTGTGGAGCGGAGTGTAGATGTGGGTGGCACAACTCTCCCAGGCCTGACATTGGAAACTGCCAAAGAGCACACTAGAGTTAGTTGTGGTTGGCCGGATGCACGGGATGCATGTAAGGCCAGGCCAACTATTGAGGCACAGGGTTTGGCAAGCCCAGACCATCACAGCCCAGCGTGGCCACACAGGCCAATTAAGACAGGCCTTCTCCTCTCCTTCTTCTCCTCCCCTCTTCTGTCTCTCTTTCATCTCTCGCTCTCTCTTTATCTCTCACTTTCTCTCTTGTACTCCCTCTCTCTTTCTCCCGATCCTCACAAAGCGTGCTCACACATTCCTCCTCTCCCACTTTTCCTCCCTAATTGCCATGGACTGAAAAGAGGGATGGAGAGAGGGGAATGAGATTGAGAGAAAGAGACAGAGAGAGGGAGAATCGGAGGGAAAGGGGGTCATACCACAGAACATCTATGGTCTGAACAAACTGTACTGGCCCCTTGAAATAGTCAAAACTCTTATGTGTGGTGTTTATGGCCTCGAGCATCCATCACCCTCGTTAATTACACAGAAACACAACTTTTTGGCTAATTTCCCCAAAGAGCTAAATTCCATAATGTAAAACATAATTCAATCTACATCCTTGCATGGACTCTGAGGTGGTTACGGCAGAGCCAGAGTATAAAGAGGTGATTGTGTTTCTTCAGCGCCCCACAAAACTATCTAATTGTTGATTCCTAATCAACCAGGAGCTGCGAGGAGGCTTTTCTAATTATGTAACCGTAGGTTCTGACATATGAACAATGAGGCGAAAGTGTTAGTGGCTCCTCTGCAAAGTAAAACTATGCGAGGAGAGGAAAAGAGGGTCAGATGCAGTGAATTTTGCTCCTGAACAAGCCAGTTTACTCACGTTGTTTACATGTCATCATAATCCTTTTCTTTTGGGATATTTTTCTCTTTAAAAAACAGCCTGAACTCATTTCTAACGTGTAAAATACACCGTTTGAATTCAAGAGTATGTGGACGAGACAAAAACAAACTATTTCAGCGCACAAAAACAACTGCACAATGTCGGTGTTTGTTTTTGGTCGATGCCTGACCGTCTCCCTGCAGCCCACTCACGCACTAAACATAGAGCGCTTCGGACGCTACGTTTGTAAAGTATCGCAATTTTGAGGATTCTGGTGCCTTTGTCAACACAGCAGTGAAAAGGTCAGAGAAACAGCAGGAGAAATGAGGATGTGACAAAATGTGTGGGGTAGACTCGTTTTCTGCAGGACCAGAACATGGGAAATGAGGTGGTTAAGCCATACAAAATCATAACAAAGGGGGAAGTGGTTTCCAGTGTGGTCACTGGGTCACTGCATGACAATTTCCTCTTACTGGAAAACAAGGGGGTCACAGCTTCACACTGAAATATACTCTGTGTGTGGTGCGCAGACCGCCGGGGCTATACTTACTCACGGGGGTCAAAAGTTACACTCTGTCGTCGCTCACTTTTAACGTTTAAAACTATTTGTGTCTTTCGTACAAGCAACCGATTAAAACATCAGTGTTCTCCGTCTCCAGTTTATCTGCAGCGGTGACCTCCATCACTTTCGGCTTTTCTGAAAAGACTCGTGGATTTGTTAAAGGCTAAATTTAATTGGAGGTGTTGCAGGAAGAGTGAAGTGGGTGGCAGTAAATGTTTAAAAGCAAAACGCTGCACTTAATTAAACAAGGAGGTCAGCATCTTGTAACGTTTAAGGTTTCGGAGATTTTAACTCTAACATTATCCAGGTGGGTCCTTACTTCACTCTCTCAGGGAATTCATCATTGTTGCACGTCAGTGTCACTATGTGGAGGTCACTGGGGCACTACCTGGTACCACACACACGCACACACACACACACACACTCTCAGACACACACGTACGCACTGCCTTTCTGCCATGATCCATTAGACATTGGAGGCAAGAAAAGCAAAGGAAGCAAACGTGCCGCAGTTAAACTAATTCCGCTGCAAACACACACTTTATTGTTTGGGAGAAACTAAAAAAAGAATTGAAACTTTAAGGATCAAGGCAGGCAATCAGTTATGCCGGCACTTGTGGTGGTGCAGGCAGAATAAAGCCGGCTGCACAATAACCAGGGACACTCCCCTCTATGTTTGAACAACATATAATTACAGATCAGGATAGGAGAGCCCATTCTAAGGGGAAAATAGCAATCTCTCTTAATTACAAGGCAGGCCATGATCCATACCTATCCGTCACTTCAAATAACTCTGTTGGATGACTCTGTCGGAGTGGCTGGCAATATTTCGGTATAAGTGGAGATAAACAACACATGCAGCGCTGAGAGATCTACCAGCAAAACTGAAGTCAGCACTAAAATCATCTGGCACATTTCTATCCACAGCATGATTTCTATGATTATTTCTTTTTCTTTTTGAAAGCTTTTAAATCTCACACTTTAAAAAAGAATTAACACTTGATTGATTTAGGAGACAAAAAGAAGGAGCCGTGAGGGAGCAATCACCGTACCCACTCCTGCACGTTGTTCCGTTTTTAGAAAAACCATACACACATCCCTGTGGATGTTATTATGTGCCTTTGACTGACAAGTGTTGAGTTAGACTTTTATGCAACAGTTGAGTTAGTGCCAGTGTGTGAGTCCAGCTGTCATGATCCCACACACACATAAACAGGCCCCAGTCTCCAGTGAACAGTGTGAGCATGTGCAGCTTCGTCGGAGGTTCCTCACTCCCTGGCGGCAGGAGCATTCTGGTTATCTTCCCCACATTAACCAGATAAGCTCCATGTCTTTGGCCCATGCCAGGGCCCAAGGGTTACAGGGTTTATTCCTGCTATTGCTCCCGGTCTCCTCCTCCCCTTGACCTTTTTTCCTCCTTATTATTCTGCAACTGCTGTTTTCTGCGTTGTAAAGATTTTCTGCCAGTTTCAGAAGCTGGTATTGTGTGCAAACCCCCACGGCTCATTAAACAATTAATATCTGGTAATGAATGAATAAAATCCTCTTGACATTTCCCCTGTGAAAAAAAATGCATATCAGCTCACCCCCCTCTCCCTGAAAACGTGCCCTTCTCCTAGAATGACAGACATTTCAGATATTGCCGTGGCCCATGCACAGACACTAGCAGACAAACAAAAACACACTCAGGCAGAAAAAGTGTGAATATTTGTGAGGAAATTGCTTGAGAAGGACGTTGCGGCCGTGCCATTTGGCCGCTGCTAACTATTGTCCGTTGAGACCATGGAAGCTGGCATCGGCTGTTTGTGTCTACTGTGCCATCCCTCTGCCCGAGACTGTCAATTTCATTCTCATGCTTCAGTAATGCGGATGGGAAGACGTCCAAAAATGCCACAACTGAAAGACTATGTATGTAGTATGTGTGTGTGTGTGTGGCTGTCTGTGTGTGTGTGAGCGCGCACTTTAACATAATGGGCGCCACACACAAGTGGCGACAACGCTTTCTCTGTGAAAACCCGCACACAGATAATCAGATGTACACAAACATCAACAAACAAGCATGCACAAAGAAACATATATGAAAGCGCATATGATGCATACATTGACGCGCGAGTTCGCACACCCACATGCATTTATGAACACATGCACACACTTATATCAAAACACACACATTTGCGCTCACGGAGCCCTGCTAATGATGGGTGGCAGTATGATGTTTGTGTGTGTTCCAAAAGAATTGGCATTACTACTTGGGCTAAATCAGCAGCCAACAGCAGCAGGCTATTAACAAAACTGTTTCTTTGTTTGCTTTTTTTCCTGTTTTTTTTCTTGAGAGGCGCCAAGCAATTAATGGTCTGCCTATGGGAGACCAGTAAACTGTGCCACAGTGGGGAACATATGCACAGTGATGCAAGACATGATGGAAAAGAAAAGATGATATTATGACTGGAGTGAATTCATCGTTCGGATCTTCAAGACGAGACGGATCAAAGGAAAATGGTCTGTGGCCGGACGCACTTTTAACCATCAAGACCGGTGTTATAGAGTTCAAAGCCTACAGGCAAGTTCAGGGATGAGATGTGTGTGTGTGTGTGTGTGTGTGTGTGTGTGTGTGTGTGTGTGTGTGTGTGTGTGTGTGTGTGTGTGTGTATGTGTGTGTGGTGTGAGGAAGGTTAACCATGTTGAATTAATTCCCCCTCAACCCATGGTAGAAACAGAGGCAACTTGTGGAGCAAACAGTTTGTTTCTTCTTCTCTCCACCAGATCTTTCTATAGGAAACAAGCAATTTGTTTCATTTTTTTTCTTGTCACTGGTGCAACACAAATTTTACAAAAGTAAAATGACAGAAATGGAAAACGTGGACGACTCGCGACGTGGTAAAACCCTCAGCGTTCAAATGTAAACAACTTCTGTGGAGGAGCGTTTATCTGCTGTTATATTGTACCACTTAAACAAAGCTGATAAGCAGTATAGATTAACCAGGGGGGGGGGGGGGGTGGAGGAAATAACATTTCTTTATGATAAAGTCTCTTTGAATAAACACTTCCTGTTACTTTTTTAAAATTTTGAATAGAATAATGTAAACGCTGTTCTCTTATGAATAAGTCAAATGCAGTTTTTGAGTTGTGCTGCTGCCTTCGAGAATTTCCTCTTGTTTCACTTTTCGTTTAGATTGTGTTTCTCTTGTGTCTGTGTGTGTTGTGTTTGTCTGCTTGTGCGTGCAGCACCGCAGCAGTGGGTGCTAAAGGTGATCGGCAGCTGCCAGCGACCTCACTGGACACCGGTCCACAGTTCCATATTCACCCCCCCGCTCTACCCAGTGGTACAGATATCACGTCTGCCCGCTGCCAGGTGGAACATTTGCAAAGGTTATAATCCGATAATTTAAATTGATCGGATATGACGGAGCCATAAAATAAAGTGAGATAAGGATGTGGATTTATGACCCGGGGCTGGTTCTGATGAAACTGGCTCATGTGGTTATTAAATAACTTTCCATGTTTTGACACTTGAGAGAGATCTGCATGCAGTGTGTGTAGTGTTCGGCCGACCAGAGGAAAGAAACGTGTGAGAATTCAAACCAATACCACATCCAACCATATACTCTCAGCGTCCTGTCACGACCCTATTATCTCTGCGGTGTCAACTTCTCATTCACCAAGGAAAACAGGCCTGGGGTGTGCCAGGGACTGAGTGGTCACAGCCAGAGACGTGTCATGAAGGAGAAATAATGCTGCAATAATTGCCTTTTGTTTTTATTGTCAATTAACACCGAGCGTTGTCAGTATCGTTGTCCTGTTCCTCAGTAAAAGCAGATACGTTCTGGGGTTTAAATGACCCTGAGAGATGAGGTAACAGCTGCGGTTTAACCATAACAAGACCTTTTTTTTTTGGACTTGAAAATTAGCTGCTAATCCACGGTTTGGCTCCGGGTTACATCTTCGTCTAATTCCCATGTGCGATGTTTGCGTATTCTTGAAAAGCCTGTCTGTGCATATGTATTCACGACCAAAGTTTTTTTTTTCTTTTTTTCTATTTGTGTGTTAAGTGTTTGTGAGAGGTGGTTGTGACAGGTAACCAGGAATTATCCGGTGGCTTGCTCCCCAGACAGACTGTGTGCGTACGCAGTGTGCCAGGCCAGTAATTGTGGGCTCAGAGGGAGAGAGGCTACATGTTAGCCGTATCATTACGATTAAAGCGAGAGTTAGCTCGCCGTCTGAGGCCAGGTCAAACAGGGAGATGCTCCTCCAGACAAACTGCTGCTTGCAAACCTCCTGTTTGTCCCACGTGTGCCTGTGTGAATCAACCGCTGCCTGCTAGCAATTACCGCCGGGCCATCACTGCAAATAACAATTTGTCTTCATTTGACCGCCACGGTGAAACTAATTTTGTTTTTCTTACATTTTTTAAATGAAAGGTTGTGCTGATTCGCTCAGACCTCCCTCCCCTCTCTCTCTCTCTCTCTCTCTCTCTCTCTCTCTCTCTCTCTCTCTCTCTCTCTCTCTCTCGTGCAGCACTGTGCTGTGTGTTAATTAATAATGTCGGTTATTAGCCCTGTAGGTTTGACCACCTGCAGCCCCTCGGTCCGACACAAAGAGCAGCTTGCAGCCGACTGTGGGTTTCAGTGTTCGTCTGTACCTGAACATGAAGTCTGGATAAACACCTGTTTCTGCTCCGACAGCTGCTCGGCTGTGGCTGTAGCACTGAGAGAGATGGATTTATGTTTCTTTGTTTATTAGCCAGCAGTAATACAAAAACAACTCAAATTTCCTGGAAAGTTTCTGGGTGTGGGGGTGTAGGGCACGACCCGAGGAAGAACTCATTTAATTTTGGTGCAGATGGGATCAGAGGGTGGATCCTGGAGTTTTCAAACATTGTGAGACTGTGAGCCTCATGTTTATGAGTGTGCGCAATTTGGAGCAGATCCAAATAACAATCTGGATCTGGTGAATTTATATGTGGTTCCATAAGGGGTTTAATGGGCCTTGTTCATCCTCTGTCTTAAGCCCCAATGAGATCACATACCCTATTTGTAAAGGAAGTCTGTCCAAGATGACAGCATAACAAAATTGACAAGACAACATGAAATAGGACAAATGATTTATTTAATGTTTTATTACTTTGTACTGATGTTTATTGCTACTGTAACACTGCAAATTCCCCAGTCTCATAAAGGATGAACTTACCTTATTCACGATTGAGTTTGTGATTCTACCTGAAATAACAGATTTACAAATTCACACTAATTATTTTTTGTTTCAGTACATTGTAGTGAAAGTCTTTCTTTCCCATCTCTCCTTTTATTCAACAACAAACATAAAAGTTAAAAGGGGGCAGATCATGTTCCTCAAAATATGCCAAAAATTCCCATTTCACAACCAAAACTCTGGTGCCTCACGTAGTATTTGTTTCTTTTGTTTTTTTTTCCTAATAATTGCACAGTTCATTCTGGCTGTTGTGTGTTCTTCACAAGTCAGGAGGGAGACAGGGTTCTCGGCGTGCGCTGGCAAAACCAAACAACAGAGCCGGACAACAGACACGAGTTTTATCAATAAAGATGTTCTTTCTGTAAAAATAGTGGCAGTTGCCAAACCAAACACCGTTCTGGATCCAGAGTTGTTGTCCGGGATTTGCCAGCAGATGCTCTTGGAGGAAATTGAGCAGCAGAGGGGACAGGGATGACGCCATGGTGCCTGTTTTCCCCTTAAAGGCCGCCCATCCCTCCCTCCCCACCTGTCCCAGTCCACATTCCAGCGGTCTCACCTGCACATCCGAGTCCCCCACCCCACAGAGGGAGACCCCCGGAGGGTCCCGGGTTCCTGGGCTTTCCAGCAGTCTGATAATAAGGGATTGATGTGTCTGCCAGCTCAACTCTCACGTGAAGGTTTTGGTGGGGTGGGGGGAAGGGTGAGGCGGACAGCAGCAGAAAAACATTGAGATTAAAGAGCACAATAACACTTTTTTAATCACTTGCTACGTTCACGTGTGAAAACGACCCAAAGACTCACAGAAACAACACCGCAACACCTAAAACACAAAGGGGTGGGGGGGGGGTTGTGTAGTGGTTCTTGTCCAACTGTCCTCCTCCTCCTCCTCCTCTTCCTCTTCACCAGTGAGACATATAAAGGAAATCACGACTTTATTCATCATAATTTTTGTGCTTTCTCAAAGTCTCAAGGACATTTTTCAGATCCACTCTGAGCAAAGCAGCTAAAGATCCCATAATAAAGACGAGAAGTGACATCGCACGTATAGAGTCAACGGACATGAAAGAGGCCATCAGAGAGGAATGGAAAGAATTTTAGATTCATTTTTGACTTTATTAATAGCACATGGCAAAGAAGTAGTTTGCGGGACTGTGTGTGTGTGTGTGTGTGTGTGTGTGTGTGTGTGTGTCTGTGCATGTTGAGCCGACAACAGGTGCCAAACATAACAGAGGAAACGAGAAAAACACGATGGGGTTAGCTCACAGCCGGGCTTCCCGCTAACGCAGAGTCACAAACAAAAAATGGGGCGGTGCGTACGTTTAAGCGAGACTGTGCGATTTTGTGACTATGTGTGATCTTATGTGTGTGTGTGTTTGTTTGATAGATAGCGTGTCTGAGAGGATGCACATGTGGGTGTGTGTGTGTGTCTGCAGCTGTACGTGTACAATGAGCAATAACAGTATGGGGAAATGAATGAGGTATGTGTAATGGCTCGCTGCTCTGCTATGTTCATTAGGCTACAGAGTGTGTTGATGTGTGTGTGTGTGTGTGTCTATCTGTGTGTGTGTGTGTGTGTCTGTGTGCTGGGGTGTGTTTGCTTTGCTCAAACCCAAATTCCTGGGAAACAGTAGGAGGTATATGGAGAGTGTTCCCTGCGCAGCTTTTGAGGTTTGGTTGTCAATATTGTCGGCGCAACATCACCGACAGTAACACGGGAGACAGATGCTGACAGTGCAGCAGGATTACCCTACATGTGTTTGGCCGCATCCACCGATAGATCATATTTCTTATTTCCCTGCTGCCTCAGTGGAGAGTGACATCTATGTATTGGGCCTTGCATGTTTTCTGGTGGAAATGGTAATACACAAATCACATGCATGTCAGTTTTTAAATTGTATTTTTAACGTGTGTATCACCCGTCTCTCGTTAAATACACGTGTACAAGCACATGTTGCACATAACCACCTGCTGTATAACGTCCCTTACTGCACTGCCCACTTTACGTTTATTTACTTCACTCATGGCTGTGTCCCAACACCTCTTTCTCATTGTGTGTAGACATTTTATATTGATTCACTGGAATGTACATTATGTCAAATGTTTATTTATCCCTGCTCAGTTTCTTTCTTCTTTGGCTTTATGTCCACATGTATCTCTCCGCATACGCCTCCATCATTACCGCTAACAGTGTCCATTTGTTTTCGCAGAAGGATTATGCAAAAGCTACTACGCAGATCTTTTTGAAAGTTGGCGGAAGGATGGGACATGACCCGGAGAGAACCGGTTCAATCTCGGAAAGGGGTGGTTCCAGGAATATTAAACTTTCTTTAACATTGCCATCTTTAAATTGTTTAATGATTTACAAGGGAATAATGTTTGAATCTTCTTGGAGAAAAACATATTAAGGAGAACAAGTACAAATCTGGATCTACTGAATTTCAATTCCTTGCAGGGCTGTTGGGCCTTGGTTAGAGGTCTGCTCTCTACTGAGGGCCAATCCAATTGGTACCCTGTACAATGAGAACGACTGGAAAGTGGAGATCTCGTTTGCACAAACATACTTGGACAATAAAGCTAAACATGTCCCTTCGAGGCGTACAGTGACATGTTAGAACACCATATGCTGCTCATCATGTCTGCAGCACAGTGGGCTTTACAGTACACTGGTGCCGTACAGTACGCTGAAGTGGTTAAGTGACTCCAGACGGTACCGTTCTGCTCTCTGGACCCGGAAAGCTTTGCGCAACCTGATTTCCTATCTCCTCGTATATCATTTCTCTCCCATCCTATTATCTGTTCGTTTGTTTAATCAGCCAGTTATGTTTTTCTCTGGGTTGCTGTGGTAACCGACACACACCGTCCATATGCTCTGTACAGCTCAGGAGAGCAGGGAAACATTGGGGCAGAACAATGCATAAAATATAATTCATAACAGAGTGAGATTTTTCCCACAGGATTAAGTGGATATAAATAAGACCCTAATGGTCTGTGACAGATTTGGCAAGCTCGGTTACATACTCAGTACATCCATTTCAATAGAATATGCTGGGACACACTCTTTGAATTACCCCTAAAGAAAAACTCATCATGTGTGCCAGATCATATAATAAACACCGGTTTTACAGCCTCAAAGCCAGCTTGTCCCAATATCATTAAATGTATGGTCCTTGTTAGAGAAGCCATTACGCTGAAGTTGTTTTCCATGTGAGGCCTTACGTTTCCCCGATGCACACTTTGCTGTCCTCATATGGCAGGGCCGAGCTGGCTGACCCCCAGCACAGTTTACTGGGAGTTTCACTTCTACAGCGGTTCCGAAAAAAAGCTCCCCGACACAGACAGCGGCGCAGCTGGCCGTCCGATAGCTGACATTTACAACAGGCTCTCATCTGACAGTGATTCACTGCACACACACTGAAGATGTGTATCAGGCCGGCGGAGCTGCGCAACAACAACAACTGAGACATCGATGGTGATGAACTGTTGATGTGTTTTGCTCCACGTTCAGGCGGACAGCTTGTTCAAAACAAAATCTAAAACGGGGGTCTTTCCAAAGTGACGTTGACGGGTAAATGCCAAAGTAATCACCGAGACCTGAGCTCTGTTTGCTTAATGTCATCCGTGTTGGTCCAGCTTACAAGTCAGAGCGGGAGAAGATACGATCTTGATGTTCTGCAGAGAAATATGTCAATGTAATTAACACTGAAAGTCATGTAACTGTAATGAGGAGCACGGAATGAGCTGCGATCCATCAGCGTGTCTAAGGAAAGATAAATGATGGCTGCAAGTCACGGCCTGCAGCCACATCTCCATGTCCAGCGTCTTCTCTGGTCTCTGAGAGGTTCTGCCTGTGCAGACACAGAAGAGTTGATCTCTCTCAGACTCACCTGCCAGCGTCAGTCTGAAGTTTGGCTCTTCAGCCTTCGGGCAGCGCTATCAGTGGATTCAGAAAAATCCACATTTTTCACATTTTCCGTTTCTTGCCTTCTGACCCCTTGGCACCAAAATTTGCATGAAAGAACTTGCTCATCTTTATCTGATTGTATCAGTTTGTGTGATTGGCCGCAGAGGTTGTTGCTGGCAGCAAATTCTTTCTGGTCCCGCCATAGCGTATGAGTAAATACCTCAGTTACAGAAGCTATTTCTCTCCCCTGGCCTGTGGAGAATCTCTGTGTGTGTGTGTGTATGTGTGTGTGTGTGTGTGTGTGTGTGTGTTGTTTGTGTGTGTTTTGGGGAATAGTGTAAGGTGGGATTGCAAATAAAAGTCTTGACCCCGGGCCGTGGAATTCCAGGGTCGGCATTCAAGGAGCATGCCCAGCCCTAAGAGCAGGCGAGCCCAAACCCCCCCTCTGGGCAACTTCAGCCTCACTCTGCAACACACACACACACACACACACACACACACACACACACACACACACACACACACACACACGCACTCGCACACAATACACATACACATACACACAACAAGCAGACAGTCCCCCTACCCCCTTCCTTTTGTTGTTGTTGTTTTCTCTTCTCCCCCCCTCACAATGGAAAGGCATCTCCACTCTCTCAGAGGCCACAGCGAGAGTTCGGCTCAGTAGCGGAACAATAAACAGAATCTATACCGGCTGCGCTCTGCGTCTACCTTGGACTTTAGCCGGCCACCTGATTCTAACTTACCAGGCCCAGATAAGAAACAGGCCTGCATGCTGCTGGAGGAGCAGCAGCAGAAACACACACACAATCGCCTCCTTTCTGCTGTGGATAAAGCCACTCGGAGGCGCTTTCAAAGAGCGACAACCTCTTGGGACAGGGACCTTCTGTGGCTGAGGCCCCGGTGGCATCGAGACACTCGGTGAGTCGCTGTCAATACAAAGCTCCTTTGAGCATGAGCATTGTCTCCCCCCCTGGCTTGTTCTCTATGATTAGTCAGCAATCTGCTATCATAGAGGGCCCTGGCCTACTTCTGCGCAGGAATTCGACCTATGACATCAGTCTGTTACAAAGAGGCCAAAGTCTGTCTGGCGCGGGCCTTATAAAGTCCAGGTGGAACAATTTGAAGATTCGGGCCGTTATTAAATCTCCCGTTCGAGCAGTCGGCCCTCGGTCACTGTCATAGTGATAAAAAGCATCTCCTCAAATGTTAGTAGATAAGCACAAAAGAGAGAGAATGAAAGAAAAGATGACATAACAGGAATGTAACCAGAAACAGGCACAAGGTGGACGGGAATTTTTTTTTTTTTTGGTCAGTGTATCTTATTTAACCATGGCCAGAGGCTTTCAAACACAAACCACAAGCATAAACCTAAAACACACATTAAAACTGTTTGAGTTTCTCCACCTCAACCAAACCTTTGACTGCCTAAACTTCAGGTTAACCTTCACCGCCGGCTAACCTTCCCGTGTGATGAGCGCCGGACGGCAAAGCTGCGCCGCCACGTGAACTATAACTTGAGGTGAAGGAAAACACTACATCTGCAACGTGTAATTTGGATTTCAGCATCATTTTCCGGATTTTTACGAGGTTTTTTAATGATGCAAAACACACACACACACACACACACACACACACACACACACACACACACTCACACACACACAGACAGAATTGTGGATTCACACATGGAGACACACATGTGAGGATGAAAAAGACACTGATGGAGGGGCGGGCTGGAGGGAAAGAAAACAAAAAAAACGTGAGAACAGAAACTGGGGAAGAAAGACGGATTAATCCCTTTGGCGGGTGCTCTCAAGATGTTTGAATCAGCCGCGCGACCCCCCTCCCACAACCTGTCTCCTCCTCTGTGAGGTGGTTTGATGTTTCATTCTTTCTTATCAATAGCACCTTTGCATCAATTACCCAACAAAAACATCCTTCAGAGGGAAAGGGGATGGGGGGGACGGGGAGCCAAGGGGGAGGGGGATTTCTTCGTCTTTTTTTTCCAGAGGGAGTGTGAGAGACAGCCTCCTTGTAGCGCATTCCAAGCTTTTGTCATCCCTGGGAATTTGTTTCCTGTCAACATCTTAAGCCAATAGATAATATGTTATCAGGGATGAGAGGAGCAGCGAACCCCCCACCCCCCCTCCATCACCAACCCACCCACCACTACGATGAGAGAAGAAAATACCTTTTAAGTGAGACATCTTTTAAGTGAGACATCAGTGATAAATGTCTGCTGGCTTAGGTCCACGGCAGTAATCATTACAACAGAACTTCTTCGGGACAACCTCCCCCCCCCCCAACCTTAACCACAAAATAATTATCAGGAGAGCTGATAATGACGGGACGCTGCCAGGTTCTTACTCAAAGTGGCATAAAAGATGTTTTTACAGATTTCTCTCTAATGTGGATGTTTTGGGGTATTATTTCATGACTTTTGGGCTTAATTTATGAGGTGCTCCACACATGAGCTCGTTCACTTTTATGGTCCTGTGTTTCCCAGTGTCTGCAAAGAGATGTGTTTGCCCTCTAGACAGCCGGCCTGGGGCCAGTAAACCTCTCTGTGTAGAGGCAACCGCAACCATTCCCTCTGAATTACATCACCTTTCCAGATCCCACCGGTGGAACCCAGGCTCAGCTGCTGCCGGGTTCACCTCACGTCTTGGGCCATTACGAGTGTAACGAGTGCAGCGGGCGTTCCTGAACCTGCCTTGTCTGGAGTGGGCTGCTCGTTTGGCCTGTGGTGACGCTGGATGCAGCTTTCGTCAGGAAACTGTAAAAGTCAGCTGCAGAAATTCAGTCGCAGCAAGAGAACACCGACACACACAGAACTCTAAGTTGTTTATTCAAAGCTCTGTGAAGCTCGTCTAAGTTTGCAAAACCCCCGAACTGGAGAGTCACTTGTTGTTGTATTTCTCCTTTATCGCTACAGTTTGTCCTGGTGTCCAATATCATCTTTTTTTTTTCTTTTCTCCCTTCTCTCATCCCTCTGCATCTCTGGGACCGACTTGGAAGGAAGTGACTGTGGGTCAGTGGTATGTCTGCAGAGTAAACAGTGGTTATAACAGAGGCCTGGACCAGGCTTATCAGGTCGCGTCTGTGTGATTGACCCTCCACTCCCTCTTTGTTTAGACGTCCTGACAGGCGGGTCAGCACTCCACATCCTCCTTCACCTCTGCTGCGCCATTCCCACAATTTCATGTTGTAAAAGTGAAAGGCCATGTTTTACTTCTTTACGTGAAGGGCAAACAAGAAGCCGGAGGTGCTTTTGGGGGAAACCAAACACTGCAATAAAGGGACCGGGGGCCACCACCTGAGACACTGCAGGTCATGATGCTCAGACAAGCCTCTCTGATATGTGGCTCGCTCTACAGAAACAGTAGGGAACGGCAAAGGCGTGTTGGTGGCTGTTGACAAATATTTACAGCTCACTTGGACAACAGGAGGAATGTAGGGGGGGGAACGTCTCTCTCCGAGGTTACCACCCCCCACCACCTTCCTCCTTCCCCTCTGTGTGTGGTACCGCTGTGTTTTTCAGCTGTTCCCCGGGTCTGTCTGAGGCCGCTGTGGCCTGTCAGCCTGTCAGATTAAAGCCTCGGTCTCCCAGCTTTTCCTTAAATGCCACACGCTTTGTTTTCATTGAGGAGGGGTGCAGAATGCGTGTGATCTCTTGTCGGCCTCCTTCTCATCCATCTCTGCCAGAAGCCGAGGGGGCAGAGGGGGTAAAAGGGGGTTCAGGCGGGGGCAAGGGGCAGGGTCACACAGGGGGAAGAGCAGGGTCAGAGGTTAAGCTAGGTTACCCACAGCCTTTGCACTAGGAGTGGTGAGGACCTGAAGGGAGGCCTACCAGACACACACACACACACACACACTCTCTTACACACACACACACACGCACACACACACACACACACACACGCTCCTCTGCCCACCACTAATAAAGCCTTCCACTGACATTTCACTCATGTCTGCAACACTGCAGTTATTCATGGAGAGTGTGGCTGTTATTGAGTGCAGATGTGCGGCTGTAATGAGCAGGAGCTTTTGCACTGACGACCCGGTGATGAACAGAGGGCTGCGCTGTGCCCAAAACGAGGAAGACGAGGAGAGGAAGAGATGGATGAAGACACTATAATGGATGAGGTGAATGAGATGAGTCTGTTGTTCACGGGAGGAGTATAGGGGAGAGTCGGGAGAACTTTCTGGGCCTTGTGCAGGTGCAGGTTGTTCACGGTCACCTGTGAGCGCTCAGTGCAGCTGTGTTACTGCAGCGTCGGCTCTAATACCTGCTTTAAAGTGATTGTGTTGCTGGAAGCACATTAGCCGAAATGTCCCCAGTTCACATCCAGGTGGGGACTTTGTTGCATGTTGTTTGCCATCTATCTCTAGATTGTGCAAGTTTGGCTGGAACAGTGGATGTGGAAATGAACTGTCTGGATCATTAGAGGTGTGTGAGTATACAGTATAAACAGTAAATATTAGTATTATTATTTTTTCCCTGTCAGAGCCAGGGAAGGATTTGTCGTGAGCTTTAGTGAGCAACAATAAACCCTCCTTAAAAAAGTTCTAATCTTTGTCAGTGAAAGCTTAAAACAAATAAAATGGATAAACGAAGGAGAAAAGTGCAGAAATCAATAACCTGAGAGTTGGTTTTAACTATGTGCGTTTCACACGAGAGCTTTGAGTGAACTTTGGTCCACGGGTCTTACCTAATCTGCTGGTATCAAGTTCTGGGGTTCAAAGACCATTTCACATATGATTTATATATATATATTTATATATTTATTGCACAAACACACACATGCACACACACACACACACACAAAGGTCTGCACAGCTGTCTTTATTCGGACTTTGCATTGACTTCCATTCCTTGTGTGAACCTAACCAAAGCCTTATCACTAACCTTAACCATAACCAATTAATGCCTAACTCTAACTTTTAATTTTAACCAGGACCTCAGAAAGGCTCTTTGCCTCATAAGGACAGCGCTATGGTCCCCACGAGGTCCACTGGTCCTGTCAAGGTCAGTGTTTATGCTGGAAAGGGTCCTGCAGAGGTAACTAAAAGAGTAAACACACACACACACACACACACACACACACACACACACACACACACAAACACACACACACACACATACATACACACACACATGATTTACTGGAAGCACGTGAGACATGGCATATTTTCTTCATAAACCCACTTCGCTGTGCAGCTGCTCTTTTAAATTGTGAGCTCAGCAAAGTTGTTGGAGAATTTCTTCAGCGGAGTGAAACTATTGAGAAACGAGTGACCATCAGAAAATGTTTTCACTTCCCAAAAGTGGTGAACTCAGTGGCACACTGGTGCAAGTGAGCGAGCTAAAGATAGCTTGCATCACGCAGTGACTAATCATCCGCGAGACCGACATTTAACACTCGCTTGAAACCAAATCCTACTGTGCAAAACAACAATCTGTTTGATTCATTTTTTATTTAGATCTGGAAAAATAAGTTAACTTTTCAGGCAAGTGTCAGTTAAGGCAAATGAAAACAGTCTGGGTCACAGACTTTGGCTCGGTGAGGTGCTGATCAAACACAACACAGGGACACACTGGGGCCCAGGGCATAGATCTTATTTAGGTCTGATCCAATTTTAAACTGTCTGACGGACTGTCTGAGAAAATGTGAACTTTATGCTCCCTGGTGCCATGACACACACACACACACACACACACACACACACACACACACACACACACACACACACACACACACACACACACACACACACTTACAGCAGAAGGCAAAGGACTCAGATTATACTCTGTCCTATGTGATCACATAGATCTCGACCTATGAGACTTTTTACACATTATACAAAAGATTTTGAACTCAAAACTTTTGTAAAAGAAAGTTTGTCTCTCTCGTGTACAGCATCATTTCTAGATATAGCTACTCTTCTAGTTGATATACTAATCACCTTCTGTGGCTTTAGTGATGATGACGATGATGATAAGAGGAAGAGGGAGGCTACAGAGGCAGAACATCCAATACATGACTGTGCACTTGTCTGAGCCTCTGTCCATGGTCCTGAAGCACTCATCTACTCCCATAGACCTAGAGCAAGTAGAACAGACTGACCAGGTTTTTATCAACAGGAAACCCAAACAGAGGTTATGTCCAAGAAAGAAATCTGCAGAAAAACTGATAAACATATGTTTATATATTATTTTTTGGCTCCAGTAAAATTGTAGTTTGTCAGAACACTTACGTTAAAGAATATCTGATATACAGACCGTCCATATAACGCCGTTGTGCACAAAATGTGTCACTTACAGTGTTTACATCTGACAATTTAAAGTGAGCAGGAAATATTTGCTGAGACACGACCGCCCTGCCTAAGAGCAGCCCTCAGTACAGAGTTGTTCAGATTCGCTTCAAATCTCATGAAAAATTTAAAAGCTATTAAAAGTTTTAAAAGTTAAAAGTCTAATGTAAACAGAGCAAGCTATCCGCTAGACAACTTCCCACCGTCGTCTGTCCTCTTCCCCTCGCCTGAGCATGCCATCTTCCTTTGTTTCAACCTCCTCTCGCTCTCTCCTGAGGAGTCAAATAAGTAAGTGTGCCGGGAAGAACAGAGCACTCTCCTCAAATGGCGCACATAATGCATGAGGAGACGTCCTGGGTAAACATCACAACAGGAAGTGTTTGAATCCACGAAACATCCTGCTTTCTGAAAGTTAAATGACGTGTTGTAAATAAAAAGTTGTCTGGCTGGTTGGTTGCTCTCTCCTTATGCGTGTGTGTGTGTGTGTGTCTGTCTGTGACTAATACTGTAAAATCACTAATTCTGTGCTGCACCCAGCTAAAGACCAAAAAGTCACCCTGGATCGGTTAATTAGACAAATTTTCACAGTTTTTAAAGAGTGTGGATGTTAACAGGGTGCCTGTGACTCGCTGCGGATGTGCGTATGTGTCTTACTCACCTCGAGCAACAGACCATAAACCCAGAGGGATCCCGCTGGGAGCTGCTGACCTTCCACCCTAATAATGTCCACCTCACTCAAACTCACTCCTCATGTCCGACACACACAGACACACACACGCTTCAACGTCATTTGATCTACTTTGTAAAAAACGTATAACTACCGTAGATCCGACATTTAATAAAACATTTTGATCTGCAAGTAGGGGAGAGAAGAAATAAATTTTTAATGATATCGTAGGTGGAACGGTGGTCAAGTGGTTTGCACTGTTGCGTCACAGCAAAGGGGAGTTTGTGTGTTCTCCCCGTGGTTGTTTGTCTCTGTGTGTTGGCCGTGTGACACATTGGCGACCTGAGCAGGGTGTACCACGCCTCTCGCCCTATGAGTCGTCAGGGGTCACATCCTTCTGAGCCTGCAGTTCAAGACCGATTGTGTCACAACGGCTTTTTGAAAGCTCTGAAAAATGTGTCCTAGGATTTCTGAGAAACGAAGGCTCCAAAGGGGCGATCCTTCCAAACCCAACCTGACCACAGAGTCCTTGCACTTTCGTGACAAATTGCGTCGGCAAGCGACGAGATGTCCGATTCCTGAGTATCACGCAACCAAACAGCTAGAGGGGGACACACAAACTTTCTCATTGTGTCAAACTGGAGTTCTGTTGCTAGGGGACTATGGAGCCAGAACAGTCTCAAAAGGAATAAATGCACACAGAAATGAATACATGCGCAAAAAAGATCCACAAATGTATTTGGGGATTTATATATACATATGTGACTCAAAACACAAATAGATTTTCAATGCACACACAAATATGTTTCATTCCATATATAAGTAAAACAAATTCACATGTAAAACATAAGATTCATAAACATATTTCAGATGCACACACAAATAGAAAAAAAATTCACAAATATATGCATGTAAAAGTTTTTGCATTCTTCATCAAATACATATTTGGAGCTTGTTTCATTCATATATAAACTGTTGGACCTGCATTTACAAAGTGCTTTTAATTTGTAAACCTGTAAAGCTGCATTTGTGTGTGAGACTTTTGAGACTCCCCTGACGTGACTCTGATCCACAAATGTGTTTTTTCTAAGAGGGGATCGTCTGTAGGACAGCAGTTAAGGCGCGACAACCAAAGAAATCCACTGTGGACCAGACTGTCTTATTTCGGTTTGCTTTCCTTTGTGACCGCCTGCATTGGGACACAACTAATACCAGCTGAGATTGGCTCCAGACCCTTAGAGTATAAGTGGTAAAGATTATGGATGGATGGACATCGTGTGTACAAGAGAAAAAGTTTAAGAGATTTCTGTTGAAATCTCCAAGTAGAATGAGAAAATCAGTCATTTCCCAGAGCATGGCTATCCTAGTTATTATGACACTTCCCCCCGAATATCTTTCTACATTATAAAATAGTGAGGCGAGTGATACTCTAAATCTAAAGTGTTTGGAGGATGGTGTCATTCGTAAAAAATCAGCTATATAAAAGGAAATTATGAAACAGTTTGTTTATCTGCTCTAAGCTCCAATCATTAGCGGCCCGGTTATCTAGCTTACATCTGAAAGTGGCTTACGTGCCAGTGTCAGAGTTTACATGTAGCCAACATGTGCCTATTTAAGCCTCTTTTCCAGACTATTTCTTTAAATCCAATCAGCTGGAATCATTAAAAAGTCAGATGGAGACAGCTTCATCCAACTCATTCGTCACTTCAGCCAAAAGAACTCGTAGGTCACCGGTCAGAAATGAGACGTCTGTCTTTGTTTATTTCCGCGTGACATTTAAGATCCATTATTAAAAAAACAAAAACGTTCTAGGGGATTCAGGGTTAAATGGGCCTTTTTTATGTGATATTCAACAGATCAGGGTTCTTCTGATGTTCCACTCTATTTCTGATACGATAATCCATTACAATAGCTCTAGAAATCCAGCGTGTAATGATGTGGGATGCGGATACATTATGTTTGGAGGACAGGAAGCGACAGGATGCCCTCAAATCTGAGTGTTTTCCATCCATCTTTTCATGGCTCGGCCCTCCTCTTGCTCTTTTAGCTCTGTTGTAAGTGGCCATTTATTCACAACGTTGGAAACATGAAGAAGGGAGAGGAGGTTTTTCAGCTGAAGCCCAGTGCGTGTTTGGGCTCTCCTGCCCGAGGAAGCTCTCAGCTCAGACGCAGGCCCACACTGTACACACAATCACAGGATTTTCTCAGGAACAACCAAACATTTCCTCTAAACCTGAACGATTGGGAGCCCCCTCTGAGTTGTCTCCTTTCACAAACAGAGCCACTGGGGATACAGGCGCTCAGCATTGACCCTTCCTGTATCACCAGCTCCAGGCTGCCTGCTGCTGGTCACTCATTGACCAGAACCTTGATAGGATCTGTTGGCTGAGTTGATAAGGCCTCTCGTCTCAAACACAGGGGGAGATCATTGACACTCGCGCAACATTATGAAATGCTGATGCTTCAGCAGCGACCTGTCTTTTCCTAGAAGTTGGAGGTTGATTCATGGATTTCTGCTCGCCCTTTCTGTGAGATGTTCTTCCCTGACCGTTGCTCCTCTCGTGCAACCCTTTTCCAGAATATGGATGGGAGCTGGACTCACGTGAAAACTCTGCTAAATAAACAAGTGCAGGGTGTGCAAACAAGATCTTTCAACAGATCAACAAGCTGCATGGTTGACAGTGCAGCTGAAGATTAAGTGGAACCAATTCATGTTTGCTTTTAATCAAAAATACGAAAAGGCAGCGGGAAAAAAAGAAAGTCGTCACGGTGTCCATGTTGTGTTACTGCCAAAGTACTGTGTAATATTATATAACACAACAAATATCACCATAGTGAACCCATTTGTAAACTAAAGCAGTGCTCCTCTGATTCCCAATTTAATATAAATGTGGGGAGTTTTATAACAATAATAAAACGATTGAAGGAAAGAGTCTGGAAGAGTCATAATTTCCCAATATTTGTGCCATTAGGATCGCGTTGATGCCCCTTAAAGTTAAATAAACAAATCACTGTCGAAGCAACTGTCTTTTTATAACAACATTCCCATTGTGCTTCTTTGCAAACAATGAACACAAAGAGTGAATTGAATATCTACAAAGAGGTTTCGAAGAAACCTTTTCATGAGCATATTAAAATGTGCTCATTAACTTCAAAGACTTGTGTACTCACCCTTTAATCTCACGTTACTACATAGCTAAATTACCACTAATAATAGTTGTGATAATAATTTATGTGAAACTTCTTTGGAATCTAATGAAAAAGATCTGCTGCCATTTAACCAGTTTTAACTTGCTGAAGGTTAAACATTTCATCTCTGTACGTATGACTGTGCATTCCCTCTGGTGTCCGCCTGCCCCTGCAGCTCGTGGCTGCGGGACATTAACAGATCCGTATCTAACCCTCCGAGGCTGGCTGTTATTCCTGGGAACAGGACGTGTGGCGGAACAGGAAGTTCAAGCACCAATATGCTGTCTGTGAGAGCTGATGATTAACAGTGAAAGCCAAACTCCACCCTGACTGGGATTGGTTCAGAGGATGGATGACATGGTCACAAACTCCACGAACTCAATCTGCCAACCTCCAACCCTGCCCACAGCGAAACCAGCTCCAACCACTCACACGCCACCGTGCAACTTTCACCTCCTTCTCAGGGACAGACTTTGATCTTTGATCAGATCTTTAAAGCCTTCATTCATAAATTCTATATGTGTTCATTGATACAAAAAAAGGAATAAGAATCTCTTATACGTTTGTAGAATTGCTAATTTATCGAAAATCATGTTTTAATACATGGAAAACTGATTTGAGCATCTCAACACAACAGCATAATAACTATTTAAACAATTATTTAAAATGACCATGACAACTTCTGTAAAATTGATAACTGTACTTGATTTAACAGTCAGTATATTTGTGCTGATTTGATCACAAACTCAAGTTCATGTAGAATAAAAGTCAGCTCAAACTTATTTGATTAGAGTAAAGTTGTAATATTACAGGAATAAATATGTAACATTACGAAAACAAAATCCTAATTCAGAAAAAGCTCCTTATATTTATATTTGACTTTATCCTCACATATTCACAGAAAATAACAAATTTGTTCTCAAAATCATTTTGTTGTTTCTTCAACATGCCCGTAACTACACGATAGAATTAATATTTAATGAATAGTCTGTAACTTTGGATTCATATTTTATAGTTTCCACCTCGTTCTTTAGGTTCTTTCGGACCAGAACGTTGAATAGTTGCACCGGATCTATAATACTAATATTAAAAAGTCTGTCTAGTTAAAGGATGTTTCTGACAACAGGCCTCCTTTAGGTCAAATTCATACTGATTCATTGGTTAACATTTTGCCTGAGGAAGTCTTTATTCAGTTCAGTGTAACATAGGTGAGTGTGTCAGAGTTTGTTTTTCTTTACCCCTCATTCTTTAAAAATCATTCATGAATCGCTCCCACCTCCTTAACACCTCCACCTGCCTCTTTCCTTCAAGTGTCTTGTTCTAACGGTCACGTTCACACACGCACAAACTCACGCACTCCGACAGAAACACCTAAAATACCTGCACACGGCCCACTCTTATATACGCACAAACACACAGCTCCTGCACATGTTTTCACTGCAAACAGTGGTTTTCATGTGAATCATACTTCCAGGCAGGGAGCAAAAACCTTTGCTTAGCACAGGCTGCCCTTGAGCAGATAAGTCTGTTTGATTTGCCAGATTTTGGACTTTAGGTTCAGAGTTGTCCTGGGAAAGGAATGTTCCCAAATCACGTGGATCAACAGACTAATTTCATCATGATGTCATGTAGGGCTGTCAAAATTAACCAAATAACACGTAGGCTTGAACAATTTGAATATCTATTTTTGTGCATTTTGTCTATGACCCAGCAAACGGATACAAGAGACTTAACTGCTCGTATCAGTTTTCACATAAAAACGTCTTTTCAAACGTGCTGGTGATGGAATAGTCGGCTCATTGTATCTCACAAAGCTTTGATTTCATCTCAATGGTCCAGAGATGCATCATCTACTAATGAACAGCGTTTCCAAACATGAGTTATTAGAATGCTCCGGGTACAAAGTTGGGTTATGAACTCTCTGCCATCATTACCACACAGTTGTTGTTGAATTATTCACTCATTTTGGCTTGACCTACATTTCACTCTCAATCAATGAAAGTCACATTGTGTGACTCGTCATGAGAGATTTCGTGAGGCCGACCACAGCAGCAGAATCGCTCCTTTTTTAGAAACAATCGAATATCTGTTTTTTTTCCTATTTACATTATAACCAGATGTTGATCCCAGTAGAAAACTAAATGGATCTAAACTTTAAAGTTATTGTTAAATTCTAAAGGGGACATATTGTGCTATTTATTTGTTTAACTTTTGGACTCCACAAGAGCAAATCTGCATGATCCACAGTTAGAAAAATATCTCAAACTGCCTGTGATCCAGCCCCTTAAGTTGAGCCTCTGACTGAAATATTTACTCAGGCCCCTTTAAAAGCCCACTTTCTTATTATTAGCTAAACTTCCAGAAGCCTGCTCGGGGACAGGAAACCCTGCTCTGGTGACCACTGCCTCATCTCCCTATACTGGCAGGATGTATTAAAAGAAAAGTGGAAAACTTCTCAAAATCCATCCATCCGAATCCGATCTGAAATATGTTAGTGGCCGGTGGCTGTTTTGAGGATGTTTCTAACATGTGAACGGACGCAAAACTGAAGGATTAAGAATATCTCAGGATGAAAAAGACCATTCCATCAGCTGGATGATCTTGTTCATGCCTGAAAACACGCTATGGTTAATCTGCTCTGTAGGTTATTTGTGTGCTAGAGTACATTAACTGCCTGTAATACTACTCAAGTACAATATTTTGGGATTTTCCCCCAAAAAATAACAAGATTGCTTTAGAAAAATCAGTTGAAACCTCTCGTTCAGTCTCATACTTTTTGTCTCACAGGGATTACTCTTATACATCATGACCTCTTCATCTGGAACATTGGTCATGTTTTCTAGGGACATTCAACAATTTAACAACAATTAAAAATAGGGCAGACAATAAGGGAAATGATGAGTCCCCTCTGTATGAAATCATGGAGACTGTTTCCTGCGGATTCAAAGAAGTTGCAGTTCTGCAAAATAACAGGAACCGTCCACAGTCTGGAAGAGCGGAGGAAAAAGCCCGAGGGTCACCTGTGGTTTTGTGGTATTCACAGTCCATTGATGGCCTCGTTCTTTTATGGAGTGTATTACAACAATATTTAGAGATGAAGTCATCCTTTCCCCCCCAATAATACTTGAGGATATTTGTTCAGTGAGGGGATCATAATATCATGATGTCAAACAGGATGTGACCTCAAGTGGCTCGGATGACATAATTGCTATCACCTGATAGCAATTCCCGAGGCCAGTCACCGTTGAGACGACGATAATCACCACCATCATCAAAACAAAAATTGCATGATACAAAGATGTTTTCGTAGGCACTGGAGACTGGATTTCATCTTACTATGAAGGGTGACAGAGTTTCCTACCACCAGAGCTTTCAACGCCGCTGCCAGAGGATTCTCATGCAGACTGTGTCTTCCTTGGCCGCCTCTGGGGATATTGTCTGGGTCACGGTGACCTCCAGTCTTGTGGGAGCTGAACAAGCAGCAGCAGTGAAACGAGTAGTAGGGGTTTTACTTGTAACAGAGGAAGTTACAGAACTCAAGCTTCGGCTGTGAGGAGACGTTTATTCTGTGTCAGCGGAGTCATTGACGGCATTCCTGTGTATGCACGCTTACAGACTGTTGGAGGGATGCCGCCTCCATTTCAAAGGACGCAGTGGTATGCTGCCATCTGCAGTTGCCCACATGGGACAAAGCTTTCTCTCTCTCTCTCACAATCTCTCTCTCTCTCTCTCTCTCTCTCTCTCTCTCTCTCTCTCTCTCTCTCTCTCTCTCTCTCTCTCTCTCTCTCTCACTCACTCTCTCTTGCCCTGTCAGCTGGAACCACCTGACTGGTCCCAGTACAGTTGATCATGATCAGAAGATATAATCGCATTAATATCAGACAAGGAAATCGAATGAAATAAACAAAATAACACGTGAACTGGCCTAAAGGAATTGAAAAACTTTTCTTACTCTTGAGTTTCGATACCATCATGCCAGAGTTGAGTGAATGCGAGCTGGACGTTCAACAGTCAGAAGAATCTGGGAGAAATTTGGCCACGTTTTGGTCTCTATGGAGCCGTAAGATTTACATTCTGAAACAGACGGTGTGAACTTTTCTAAAACGTTGTTTGCATGTGCTGAGGGATTTATGGCCATTCGTCTTGACAGATAAAATATACATGTTAAAACTAGAAAAAAAAACTGTCTGAGACCTGAGCCAAAATGTTTCTTCCTCTTCAAGTCATTAGTATTGTGTTCCTAAATGGCAGCCTGACCTCACATAGAGGAACTTGAAGATTTATTGTCTTGCTGAAATCTCCCTCGCTGTCTCCGCTCCACTGTAAACTTTGACCCAAAGACAGCGAACAGTTATCAGTTCGCAGATTTTTTTGCCTAACGCTAGATTCTTTCGAGACGTTCAACCTCAGGCCACATTGACTGTGTGTAATAGGTCAATAAGATGATTAAAAGAGGGATATGTCTTTCTGGTAATGTATAAAACTGTGGCCAAACTAGTAAGGAAATCAGTGACTGACCAGTTTAACCACAGATAAACATCAATTTAAACGATACTGGAAAACGCTCTCCGTATTTTACTGGTATTACCCCAGAGATGTTGCTTATCACACAATATGTGCCTTTATTCAAACAAATTTGCTGTCTTCAGATCCTCCACTTGAAGTTACCTTAGGTCATCATTATCAGCTACATTTTAAGAAAATGTTATATTTCCTTATCGATGCTTACACTGAAAAAACTCCAACAGCCCTCAACACCTTTTTGTTTGTCGAAGGAAGGTTTTGAATATCTGGATATCAAGATCAATCTCCCTTTTGTTCCACCAGTGAATTAAAACACACTTATCCGCGTTTTTTTCTCGATGTTTTTCAATGCTCCTTAACAGGACCTGTTTTTGTGGACTACATTAAATAATGTTGTTCACCTCTGCTGCAGCTCATCAGAACTCAAAATAAGATCAAAAGTCTCCTGAAGCTTCATGGTTACAGTTGGGACGAGAAGCCATGAAAGGTTAAAAAATGCTGAGGCAGGGAAAAACAACATTCTTCTTCTTCTGTTAATGGACAGGCCATTTCCTGAACCTCACCATAGAGGTGTTTTTATTTAGTTTGTTTTCCTAAACACCATGAAAAGCAAGGAGAGCGGTGCTGGTTAAAAATAGACATCAGTTATAGAACAATACCAAAGTGGAAGCAATACCTCTTCCTCCTTTTGGCAGCAGTAGGATGTTTTCTCTGGAAACTGGGTTCACGACCAGCCATTGTATCAATTGTTTATGTCCTATAATAGATGAATAGAATACTACTACTGCTCACATGCAAAGGTATGTTGTAATCTGGTCCGTATTTCATTTTGTGTGGGTGGGTTGCTGATTGTTTTGCTCTGTACAAGTGAATTCACTCCACTGGGATATAATTCATTCAGCCAGTTTTCCTAAAACATTTTAAAAGCAGATCTCCTTCTCCTTAGTCGTAGACTTGAGAGAGCCCACACAGAAAGTGGAAAAAACCCTAAAATGCCGACATGCCCTGGAACAATAAGAAGAAACACCGAACACACCCGGGAGTGGTCACGTATACCCCCCCCCCCTCTCGTGGCCTCGGCAAAGGTCAAGTGTAGGTTACATGGAACTGGCTAACCACAGTTATCCTGCCCTTACAAGTCAGACAGATTTATTAGGTCAGAGCAGAAGGCCACAGCCCACAGAAAGCGAACCAGCATTCATTGAGTGAAAAAAAAAAGTTTCACTCAACTCTATTTTGGAGTTCCGAGCCATCGTTTGTGTTGATAAGGAGAATGTTTTACTCTCCAGAGAAATTTGCTGAGATATTGGTTTGTCCAAGAGGAAACTGTCGAGTCCGACAGAGTTCACGGGGACATTGAGTCCACGGGAAGAAGTCAGGCAGGTTTCAGCAAGCCACATTCAAAAGAAAAGGGAAAACTAAGAAGATGAACCAAACAGACTGAACGTAAACAAACAAGTTGTGTCCGAAGTCACCGTGAACCAGAGCAGAAGTCGGGATCACCCCACAATGTCTCCCAAGCCTTCACCAAGTGAGGACATCCATAAAAAGTTCAATCAGGCTGCACTCGCTAGCCGGGCTCCTTCAGTGATGGGTTCACTGCTGTTTTTTATGTAATCCCAAATGCTGTTTGCTGTGAATGACAGTAACTGGTTTTACAATAGCATAACAGCACAATAGCTCAGTCCACACAACGATCAGTAGTAGACGTGTCTAAGCATGTGCCATCTAATCCATGTAATGGGATGATGGTGAACGGGGGGGAGAGCACTCAGATGTTTTTATGGGACACGCAGCATTAGCATACGAAAGCCCATTTGCAGATGGAACAACTAAATTCAGCTGTGCACAAGTATTTCCTGAATGTCTCTATGAATAAAATCGTCCACCACATTACAATTGCAGCCGACTCGCGAGCAGTGGAATCCTGGCCACATGAAGTTACCATTATAGAGCGGAGGACCTCTCTCATCCTCGCTGGATGGAGGGGAATAACATGAGCCATTAGCCACAATGCCACAGCAGCCGGGCTACTGTAGGCTGCGTGTGTCAGTCTTCATTTCACAGTTGCACGACTGCAGCCCCTTTCTATCACTCACGCCGGCTGCCATCATTAAAGCAGCAGCTCGCAGGCTGAAGACTACCTGCGCTGTTAAAAAAAGAACGACTCAAAGAATGACTCAAGCATTCCTCTCACTTTCCTCCTCACACGTAATCGAAACGGGCTCAAAGAAAATGTCCAAATCTGACTTTTAAAAAAAAGGCCACGTGCTTTATAAGCACTAAAAGTTGAGTGTTGGTCCGTGGCAACGAGTTGTGACCTAACATGATGACATCACCTTATTTTGACAGTTGCCCCATTTAATATGGAAGCGATTAAAGAAGAAGACAAAAGAGGGATTTCACCCATTACCCATTAAAGTTAACCACCAAATTACATGGGATTTTTATAGGCCATAAATAAGAACATACTGCTGAATTTTGCCCTCCTCGAGCCACTGTAGAGCCTCCTGTGTGTGTGTGTACGTGTGTGTACGTGTGTGTGTGTATGGGTGTGTGCCAACCTCGGGGGTGAGACCTCTCCATGGGACTCACCCAACTCCCCGCTGTAGATAAAGCGCACCAGCATTGTTAGCAGAGACTGGGACAGTAGGCACAGGATGTAACACAAACACACACGCTCACACGCACACACAAGCAAACACACACATTCACTCAGCTCATTCACTTTCAACATATTGAACTAAATTCAAGCCTATCAAATTACAGTCCTTTCTTTGCCAGCGACCCGTGACAGGCATCATGTTAACAGCAGCGACTGCTGAATGCCATAATTCCTGGAAAGCGACGGGCAAGCTCTTTGCAGTTTATTATCTCACACAGCTCCCTCTCATTCATCCATGCAGCCATCGCAGCGAAGGATCTCTCAGCACTTTCCCCATTGAGCCGCTCACTCTCTCGGCCATTTGGTTGCGATTTACTACCAAAGGAGTTCAGAGCAAATTGTTCCTTCCTCTGCCCTTTTTTCTTCATCTCTTCTTTCCCCCTGTATTCCCTTCCCCATTCTGATCTGTATTATGGCATTTCATTGTGTTTTGTTTGTTTCCCCATGACTCCTTTCATCTCCCGTCTGTCTGGCCTCATATCATTTTTAAAGTGGACCCAAATGCTTTCCCTGGCACTTGCCGGCGTGCGCTTCCAGTAAGTCTGAGACATAAATCGAATATTTGAAAAAAGACAAATAAATACAAGTGTAAATACCCTTTTGGAAATGGCCTTAGCAACTTCTGTGTATAATTACGCTGTCGTCTGTGAGTGTGCGCACATGTGTCCACTTGTGTGTGTGTGTGTGTGTGTTTGTGTGTGTGTGCCTGTAGGTCTGCGTGTGTGAGGAGAGGGAGGGGTAGCAAGATGCAAGATGTTAGCAACTGTGTAACCATTAGTGTGCGAGTGAGTAAATGCCCTTTTTAACCAACGTGTAAAATGTTCCTCTTGGGCTGGAAACGACTTAGAGCCCCTGAGGTGATGGTAAAAAAGGTCTTTTCCGTGCTGGCAGACATCAGAGCGATGACCCCTTACACCCCCCCCCCACACACACACTCCTCCAGCTACCAGCAACATTTGACCAGCTGAAACACCGCTATGTGTCGGCGTTTATCGTACGGCTTAAGAGTCTCACTGATTCACTGTTGTCTGGCCGTCGGCTTCCAGGAACACAAGACAGAGCGGCAAAGACAAAGAGACGGAATGTCACATTTGGCATTGTGGAGGATGATTCAGAGAAACCGATACATGTCTGGCATGTGTGAATGTCATAATCATGATGAGATGATGGGGCAACCCCTCTGTTTTTCCTTCTGTTGTTTGTTTGTGCATACATAAATGTGTGTTTGAGTGTGTGTGTGAGTGAGTGAGTGCGTTTTATGTCAGTGTCGCCAGTGAGTTGGCGTGTTTTGTTATGTTTATGTGTGGGTATTGTGTCTGCACTGAGTGGTTATTGTATTCCAGACTTGTGGTATATGCCGTGCTGTGTGATTCACTCCTGCCAGCATCTGTTGTCTACCTCTGCCGTCTCGGAGAGGTTTGATTAACACCGCCACCACTCACCCACCCGGAACTGACCAGACCTGACCGAACCTGACCGGATCTGACCGGATCCGACCGCGCCTCCAGAAAAACATCCAGAGACAAACGGGATGAAACCAAGACAGAGGAAGCAATGAGCTCCTGCTACAAACGACAAACATCCACAAACACAGGGAACAAGTAGTGTTTACTGGTGTCGCTCCTGGGAATAACCATGATCCTGGCCTTACCAGTTTGCCAAACCTTGACGCCAAAACCTAATTACCAGGATGTCATTGTCACCATTGTTTGGAGGAATGCTGTTACAATGTGTTTTTCCTGAGATTACGGGTTAGGAGCCCTTAAATGTAATTTGAAGGCATAACTTTGTAGTCAAAAACACATTTGAGATACTTTTTAATACTTGGATTACCTCAACATTGTCTTGCTTTAGTATTATTATTGCACAAAACACTAGATAATGTGGCATTGAGACAGTAGACTGAAGCCTGGAGTCACTCAGATGATGATGTTCACACTCAAATGGACGAAGGCCCAGTCTGACCTTGACACAGCGTCATGTTAGAATGAAAACCAACAAACAAGATGAAAGTCAACGATGTGTATTTACAGTTTTGTAGAATATTTAGTTTTCACTTTGTTGCCTGAGAAAGGCCTCCCCCTCTTTTCTCATGGCATAAAATGAAGGGAAGGGGTTTGATAACAATGATATCGATCTGCAATGATGAGCAGGCAAGCTAGAAAGTGTCATGTGATTTCCACCATCTGATTTAACTTTAAACAGTCACTCAGTTTTAATCCATTACACCCAAACACTACTGAGACAGAACTGTAGTCAGAAGCGAGAGGAAGTTGAGTCATGAAACTCATCACAATCAAAAGGTATATATAAAATACATATACATTTTTAAACTCAAATTTTCAGTAAAAAGAAACGTTATTGTTTTTAGTAAATAGGGATACATGTACAAATCCAAAGCCTGTATTGTGCAATCCTTCAGTTTTGGTATCGCAGTTGCATTTCCTATTTCAACTTCCCACAACGCCACTCTGAGAGGGAAATGAAAAACAACCTTCCTCTATTGTTGTAATCATCAGTTTGACTGAAATGAACTAATCGTTTTATTCAACACACAAGAGTCTCTTAAAGCCGCGCTCACCTCACACAGAGGTCGTGTCGTCAGGTACACAGAGGTGAGCGAGCGAGGCCGGGTTCGAGTCTCTCTCTCTCTCTCTCTCTCTCTCTCTCTCTCTCTCTCATCCTTCTCTTTCCGTGCGCCGTGCTTTCACTTCCATCATTTTGTTGCTGGTACATAAAGTTCCACATTATGAAGGACTTCAAGAAGAGACATTGCATCAAAACCATGTGAGACGCACAATGTGATGCAGCCAGGAGGAGGTTATGACATTAACAGGCATAAACACTTTTGCTTTGATGACATGTCATGCAAAACAGTTTGGATCCAGCACACTGTTTCCTTTGTAGTACATCAACTCCGGAGAGGACCAGACCCTTTTCAGAAGGAGACCATTAATAACATCCCATGTCTTTAGTGTCTTTGTAAGAATCCCTCTCCCTGTTTTCTGACTGTCTCCCATTTGCTCTGTTACTTTAAATTACTTTGAATTGTTGCTGTGGTTTTGGTGTTAATACAAACTGAACACTTCCCTTCATCTGTTTCACATTAAAACCCCTTGCAGTGGTTGACGACACATAATCCCTTCCTTTCCCTGGAGGGCTTTTATTGTGAAATATCTTCAGGAAAGTTTGTGTTAACAGCAGCCTGAGGAAAGGACAAAATGGCACACACAAAAAGGTTTTTTGTTTGAAATATTATGACATGATTATGTTGTTGCTATGATGGAGTTAAATACTGTGGAAATATAGCCATGGGCCTGCAAGCCACTATAGTCCATGCACAATTCCCCCTGGCTTCTTTTGTTGCCAGCTTTGATTTGTTTGAAGCTAACTGTTGTTGAAGATGCTCTTAATTAGACACCAAAAACAGAGAAGCAGCTTTTACACACCTCTGTCACATTCAAGTAAGAATTCTTATGCAAGGTTCATAGGGAAACATGATAAGTCTTTGAGGGCAAAATTCTTACTTTAGCCAAGGACATCAATAAATAAACCTTAATACCTTTTTTTCCATATCTTTAACATTGCGATTTAGACTGAATGGAGGTATGCACTCTCTGAATGACCTTCCTTCATTCCAAACAAAGCAGATGCTATTTGCACCTGTAGGTGTTGAGCCGATGTGACTATTTATCCTTCTCCTACGCCATTTCTCTTCAATGAAAACACAGCAGATGAACTCAACAACATACGGTCTCAGGGTGCCATATTTAGCAGCTCACGAGGATGTAAATAGCCGAAAAAGCTGCCACGAGGCTTTTTCATTGTCAAACTTCCAAAATGTTCCCATTTGTTATCTAATAAATCTCAAAATACCGCACATGTTCACTCATCTGTGTCCAAACTCTCTTCCAGAATCTTTCCGGACACTTTATCTCAAAACAATACCTCACATTTCACTGCATTCTAGTTCAGCCTTTATTGTTGTAGGTAACCAATACATGGGCGTGATCAATCACAGAGATGCTGCCCCCATGAGATCTGGGGAAGATCAGTCACAAGCCCACGCAGATGTGAGTCCTTGAAGAGGCCGTGAAAAAAGGCAGCAGTATTTATCCCACTTGTGGCTGTTTCCTTTTTTTTTTCGGACGAGGAACAATGCTGTCTTTATGGTGAGGTTTTATCTCTCTCCGGCCACAGCTTAGAATGGTTGCTGTCTTGTGATGGCCACTGCATAAATCAGTTTTGGTCCTCTCACTTGGCAGTGGAGCTGGGTGAGAGTTAGATAAGAGGAGGACAAGGAGGGAGAGGGGAGCCATGGGCTCGGGGGAGGTCATGAACACAGACAGAGGGGTTTCGGGCGAAGAAATGATAGAGGCGTAAAGAAGAGGAGAGTAAAGGAAAGGGGGGGTGGGCTACAGGAAAGAGGAGGAGGCCCGGCTATTAAACACCCAGTACAGTGTGTGCTTTTAAGAACAACTCATCCAACTAACCGCCTAAGCCCCTTTTGAATAACTTACCATAAATAGAGGTTTCTAATCGACTTATTCATCAAAGGGGGGTTTCATTACATGGGTCTGTGAATGAGACGGAATGAGGTGTTCCTCCAGATTACAACTCCTCAACTTGGTCTTTGAGGATTAAGGGAGAGCACAATAGAGTACAATGGAGTCAGCCAGGGTGGATGCTGCACAGATAAGCACTTGTAGGAATCAGCGGCAGGGGCAGATGAAAACAACATGTCTTCCTGCCCGTGTATTTCTCGAAAGCCGCTCCAAACCCAAGCCGAATATTACTGTCTGAAAATGTGAACAGAGACATTTAACTTGGCTAAGGAGATTACTTTCCTAAACGACACTAAGTGGCTCAGTCAACCGTCTGACAAACTTCACCGACTCAGATAATAGCCGTTGATTAACATCCAAGATCCGACCGACGCGCATTCATCAGTTTCATTCACAGAAACGCGGATCATAACTCGGGCGCATGCTTGTCTTGAGGTGCGCACATGTGTGTTGACGCACACAAGCCCTTGATGCCTCGGTAACCCCTCATTACGGCTGGAAAACACAGGCGAAGTGAGGAGACAGGCCGTGCTTTGTTAAGCTGCCGAGGGAGTTAAGTGATGCTGCCGAGCGTGTGTGCTCACTGGATTAGTCTTAACTGGCGTTGGCGTTGATGAGCTTTATCATAAAGGCGTAATGTCATAACCATATCATCAACACAATGGCTCCTCAGCCGCGATTAAAGGTGATTTGGTGAGCGCCGGGATCTTTGAAGTCTCAGACGAGGTACACAAACACTGAAACATTATCCTGACGCGAGTGAGACGGAAAATAACAAAGATTCACAAGCGGTTGGAAAAAAAACAAAGCAATAGAGAGGAAGGCATGAGGTGCGATGTGTGCGTGTCTGTTTGGTGTCATGTCGCAAAAATGTCAGGTAAATGCGGTTGTATTAGCGGCGGCGTTATCGCAACCTGCTCCAAAGTGCTACGAGGAAACAACAGCTCCTTTGTGACCATGTCTATGCGAGGTAGGGAGAGAGAGAGAGAGACTTTTTGGCAGGTCTTATTATCATACAGCCCCTCTCTAATCCTGGCCTTCCTCTCTCCACCTATAATATGGCTGCATATCCGTTATCCCGGCTACAGACGGAGAGGAATCTGCAGCGGAGGAGAGGGCGATCAGAGGGCGCGTAATTGAAAACACACACTGAGCACTGACTCAGAGAGCCCGGCTACCAAGGGAAGGTGCCGTGCGTGTTTGTGTGTGCGCGTGTGTGTGTGCGTGCGTGCGCGTTAATGCAACGCAGCGAGCGAGAAAGCCCTGATGAATAAAGGTTTGAATTGCACAAGAGACAAACTCACTCTGCGTGACATCTGACTAAATACTTTCATTGTTTCTCCTGCCGAAAACAAGTATCGAGTATCGCAGCTCTGAGACCTGCCTTGTTAACTTGTGCTCACTGCAAAAAAAACACACACACACACACACACTGTAATAAGTCAATTCAGGTGATATTACGTCTTGACATTTGCCAGTGAACACACTGCCACCGGGCTGAGAGGAGTCAAGAATTTTGCTTTCTTCATTCGGGTGGAATCTCGCATGTGGTTTGCTTTGTTTTGAAAGAGACACTCAGGGAAAATTCCTTAATTTTCTCAAAACATTACTGAAAAACCTGGACTCCTCTCAACTTGTTGCGTAAACAAGAGATTCTCAGAATAAGGTGGATGTGAAGGTTAATAGGTTTTTTGCAGTATTCCTGCACTCGTTCACTGATGCTTTAGCTGTTTTCAGTTGGGGAAAAGTTTTCCTTTCAAATATGAAGAACACAGCAGGATGTTGTTTGGGTCAGATGCATTCACAACAACGGGAAAATGTGCAGAACACTCAGCTGAGCAGCGATTGGCTGGAGAGCATGGAGGCGGGTCAACACCATGTTTAGCTACCGCTGCAGAAATCACAGGTTTTTGTTTTAAAGCAACACCGGCATCGGCTCCTATTACCAAAAGCTCTGAAAACTTGGTGTCTGTCCAACTTGACATCAATGTCGAATTTTGCTGATGTTATCTCACACAGGTACACTCAAAACAATTTACTATGAGGTTGGAAGGAGAGGTTCTGTAAAATGTCGGGAGCAACTGATTCGGACGTTTGCGTTCTCACATTTAGACCCCCGGCAAAATGTCTGTATAAAGTCTGGAGTTCAGTGCAAACCTGAAAACAACTTTACAGCAGTTTGGCAGCAGATTGTTACTAAAAGTAAAGTCTAATTAGATCCATCGTTAGAGTCCTGCTGTAACCTTTGTTGCTGCGGAGGTTCAAGCTGCCAACTTTCATATTTTGGATCAAATTCAGCCCCATACAAGCATGGAAGGATGAATAATCTCAGAAAAATGTCAGAATTCAAGATTCAATCTTTTAGAGCACGTCTGAAAGTAGCTCATGATTCAGCGTGCGGCGAGAGCAGAAAGTTGTAGCTGAAGCCTGTTTAGTCATCGAAAAAAGGATAAAACAATGTAACCTTGTGCACTACTTGGAAGCCACTTGGAAAGACTGAGCATTCAAGAGAAAATGCGATTGATACCGGGGGAGAACTTGAGGTTTCTTCCACCGAGCTCTGAAATACGCTCGGGGCGCTCGAGCCGCGACGATGAAAAGCCATCGGACCGGGGAGCTAATTTAAATCTAAAAATCTGTGGCTATATGGTTGAATACTACACTCCCTGTATCACATTTCCAATGATTCCAGTACTTGAGTGCAATTCAGCGTTTGGATTGTCTGATTGTTTGGGGCTGTCTGGGCTCGCAGTCATGTGGCAGTGCTCTTCGGGACACAGGCCAAACTCATAGCATATGTTGGAAGGGTATGACAGGAGTTCAGTGAGTATGTGTTTTTGAAGTGTACACACACAGACACCCACACACTGAGAAATGGCCTTTGTTTGAACGATATGATTTTGGCAAGCCTTTGCACATGAGGGATGGATGTCTGCGTGCATATGCGTGTGTGTGTGTGTGTGTGTGTGTGTGTGTGTGTGTGTGTGTGTGTGTGTGTGTGTGCGTGCGTGCGTGCTGCAAGCTTTACACACATGCAGGAAATATTCATCGAACAAACACTCAGGGCAATTTGTCTTGATTTTTGAGCTCGCCTCTGTTATCTGTGATTAGAGAGGTCAAAGATTTCTGATAGGTTGACGAGGCTGATATCGTCTGTCTGCATCACTCGTGTGAGTGCGGCTCTAGATGTGTGTGTTTGTCTGTCTCTATGCGGGTCGCCGTCCCACATTGTTGCCGATTTTCTCCCAAACATACATCCATGTAAGGCAATGCACCCCATCCTGGACGTGTGTGACATTAATATCTCAAACATCTGTACATGTCTGTGGTCGTGAGTTGGCAAACTCTCCAAAGTTTGCTGTGGACCCTGCAACATGATCACAAACACATTTGTGCCAACCTTATCTTAAGACTGGCTTTTATCCGCCATGCTGACTGCTGCTCTGGTATTTTTTCTGGTTCTCATTCCTTCTTTCCCTCCCTCCTTCCTCCTATTTTCCCTCCATCACCGGTCTCAAGGATTTCCTCTATTATTCACCACCCCAACCCCCTTTTCCCTGCTTTCCCTCTTGCCCTATCTCTCCCTTTCTTCATCCTCTTCTTCTACTTCTTGCACCCTGTTCTGCGTCAGGATGTGAGAATGGAGGCTCCTCAGACCCTGGAGAGGTGTAGGAGCCGGAGGAACATTGGTCTCCTCCTCTCCATGCGTTGGCATTGTGAGTACGGCCTAATCGTTAGAGCGAGGCCTCAAAGAGGGGGGACAAAAGGTCACAATGGGTCACTTTGTCGTCCCAACATGAAAGGAACTCCCACTTTCAATGAGGATTAAGCAAAAATTCCATTGACTGCAACACTATGGAGCTGCCAGCATCTTATACATGTGAATTCCCCACCCATAGGAGTGAAGAAAGTACCCTCTCTCCTCTCCTCCTCCTCTCCTCCTCCTCTCCTCTCCTCTCCTCTCTTCCTCTCCTCTCCTCTCATCTCTTCTACTCTTCTCCTCTCCTCTCCTCCCCTCCCCTCTCCTCTCCTCTCCTCTCCTCTCCTCTCCTCTCCTCTCCTCTCCTCTCCTCTCCTCACGCACATCCCACCACAACCACGCAGATACGTGCACAAAGACTAACACACAATGCCCACATCATTCAGCGGGGAGTTAAATGAGTTTGGTGTCTGCAGCACTAACAGTCAAACGCTGCCCCTTGACCCCTCGGCTGCCTTTCACCAGATTTGTGTGTGTGTGTGTCCGTGCGCGTTTGTGTGTATTTGTTTGTGAGCGCGTGTGTGTGGGAACTAAAGTGTCTGTGTGGCCAAAGACAGATTAAGATCCCCACAGCAGAGCTCATTTAGAGGTTAATGTGTCAGTGAATGAGCTGAGTGAGGACACTGGCATGCTCGCTCCGGCACATCGCAGCCTGCTTTGCTCCGTCGCTGAGGAGAATCAAAATTTGTGGCTTTTTATATGTAAGATAATTAGGAATGAGATGAGAGAATGACAGGATGAAAGGGTTACTGAACCGTGGCCCTGCCTTTGTGACCCCAGGGCCATGACACACAATGTATACACAGTTCCAGTCATCTCTCCTGCAGCCGGGTGCTGCTTGAGTGGCTTGGCACCCCCCGCTTCATGTCATAGGGCAACGCTTAATACAGTAGCTACATTCCTGCCCCGGCACTAAAGCTCTATGTGCCCATACAGCCGGTGGGTCATTATGACAGAGGCAGGGTCCTGATTATCTTCCACGTCATAATTCCCCAACGTGAACTTCAAACACGTTCCTCTGATTCGATGGGTCGATCATGCAGAACCGAGCCCTATTCAGGTCCACTCCTTGAGCTCCATTGTTAATGACATGTTTTCTCATACTTGGTGTCAAAGAAAACCTTGGAGCATCCGATGGAGTGCTGACTAATGACAAACTCTCTCATCAAAGACTCAATGGGCTGCTCACTCATCTCTTCTGTGGTTGGATGTTCATTATCGGGAAAGGTCACGTCAGGGTCACGTGTTTTGGTTTGAATGGGAAAATTTGGATTCTTAAGTCCCGGATGTAAAATTGTGTGTAGTGACAAAACAAATAATAACTTGAATGGCTCAATAGCCCCCTTATGAAACCACATTTAAATTCACTTGACCCATTATTTGAATCTTCACCAACTTACATACAGTCATAAATATCAGTCCTCTTAATATGTCAGACTTGTTTACAGCAAGGTTCATGAATTATTCCCTGAGAAATCAAAGAAAATGTGGAAAAACACATTATCTAGCATTCCTGGATCATCCCCCTGATCTGGATCCGTTCCAGAAGTGGATTCTTCCCGGACCCGAACTGTATCTAAGCACAACCTTTCATGGTAACACGTCCAGTAGTTCTTCTTGTAAACCTGCTAACAGCATGGTTATACTTTCACAACAACGTTGAGTAATAAGTCCTCTTTTTCAGATTATCAGTGATTTCTATCTTCACTACAACTTCATTTGTAACATTGAGATACATAGAGAGGGGGGGGAAACCAAAGGTCGACTGTCAGACGCGTTGTATTAAAGATGAAGGGTCGGGTCTTCTGGAGAATCTCGAAACAGCGATTGATTGTTTTCCTCTAAATCTCCATGATAATGAGAATGAAATCTGGAAATTCTTTGTTCAGTCTGTTGAACTAAAGGCTCTGGGGAGCCCTGTGCACATGTGTGTCCCTGATTAATACTGCAGGCTTTCCCAAAAAATGTGAGGCAGAGGAAAAAAGAAAACACAAACTATCAAAAGGAAAACACAGATTTCCCATCATCATCCTCTGATTCACGGGCCAATGGTGAAATTTCTGGGAGGTAGTAGCAGTAAAGCTGGTAGTCATAAGTCTGCAATGTCAGATAAAGATTCATCAACAGCCACCGCACTCATTCACTATCGCGAGTGCGGCGTGCATAATCAACAGCAACAACAAGGATGATAAAGTGTTTTAATTTTGATTGCAAAAGCTGTTGTGAATAAAAAGCTGGGATGGAGCAAACAAGCGTTCAGCGTCACAGAAACTGAGGGAGATTTGTTACTTGTGATACAGTGACGAACCGGAGTGACACCATGCCCCCCCCCTGTGCCCTCTGAAGCTCTGGCGGGAGCAGAGGTAGGGAACGGGCCTCTGTGAATCCATGGGGACAAGTGGGGGGGGAAGACGGGGGTGGACCAGAGCGCCAGCGTATGATTATCATCACCAGCCTGTGTTCATCAGGGTTGGGCTTTGATTACTGACATTCTAACAGTGTTGTCTGTGAGTGATGTATTATTACATACATGCCGTGTGTTATCAGGGGGCTTAGGGTGCTGGTGTTTACATTACAGCGCTGTTCATGCATACATAGTTTTTTTTTTTCTAGCCTGAATTTGAATGGTGTTCATTCATGAGGATCTTGGTGCCATCACTCACTCAAATATACCAGATCCCTGACAGTTCTTCTATTTCCTGTTCCTCCATTACAGGTTTTGAATGCAAAATGCAGTTTGTTACCTTACCGCCTTTGTGTTGCTATGATTTAATACTCTCTCAATATTAAGACCCATACAAACAAACTGAGAAAAAATGATTGGATGGCACCCAAATAAAAAGGAACTAACTAATTTTCCACAGAATTTCAGACAAAATATTAGCAAGTATATAAAAATGTCTTGAATGTCTTTTATCCAGTCATGACTGGCCGGTCAAACTTCATGTGTCACTGATACAAGATAAGAAACTTCTCAAGAAACCTCTTTGTGTTTGTTGAGCAAACAGAGATAAAGGAATAAGGGAATGATGAACACACACACACACACACACACACACACACACACACACACACACACACACACACACACACACACACACATCCAATCGCCAAAAGGACAAACAGCTTTTGTTTCTGTCATGCGAGGCTCGGAGAGGCAGAGAGCGGCTTCACTGGAAAAAGTGCTGTGGTGTTTTCCTCTTTAAAATCACTTGGGCTCATTAGAGAAGACTTTCAAGAGCTGGAAAGGAGCACATGACACATCACACGTCAGACAGTTGACCCATTTTAGGGGTGACTTGTAGCATATCTATAAAACACATATAGCGGACCTGTCCATACAACCGGGGGAAAATATGAACTAATCGTCTTCTGAGTTTACATCCAGGGAGAGTGGGTGGGAGGGGGGTGATTAAGTTGTCAGAGAGATAATAACAGGAGCAACACTCACACACACATCAAGAAACACTTCAAAAACAAATGATGCACACATTCACACCCGGCCGCACAAACACACACTGCAGCTTGCTCACTGCATATCCTCTGTTTCCATAATGTTTGATATATCAATGTGTGTAGGGGTCTGCGGGCTCCTGCTAACAGTCTCCACACCACAAGCTTCCAGTCGCTGCTGATGGCTTCCATGTGTTGTGTATCAGTGGTGAAGATTTACCTTTTCCATGAGGCAGGAAGGGCAACCCGACATCGTGGCATCCCCCAAAAATGTATCCTGTTGAAAGCCACCATAGAAAAATAAATCATAAACCGTTCAGTTAGATGTGGTCACACATTTTTAGTGTGCATTACCTCAGCGGGAAACAAACTATTTCTTTGGATCATACAACTGCGTTCTGTACATCATTACTCAAGGATGATGATTGGACGCGACACTACCCAGGAGTTGCAAAAGCAAAATAATCTTTAATTGAAAGGGAAAAATCTGGTGATATTACAATTTTTGTTATTCTTAACAAAGATGGTTTGGTGTGTCCAATGTCCCGCGCCTTTCCGACCTCGAAACCCATTCATTTCTACTGAACAGGCCAAAAATGCAATGTATACTTTTATTCATTAAAGATAGCTGGGTGATGTAGTTTTTACTATAAACAGACCCATTTCCCACAGGGGTAACTAGTGAATTTTCAGGGGACTATTTCCAGCTGCGGATGGACACGTGTGCACATGTACAGCAGCAGGACATGGAACTCAAAATAGATGACAGTGCTCAATGTTTACTGTAATGAAGACAAAACGTTCTAAGTGTTTTGAGATAACAGAAAAGACAAGTTACAGACTAATAAGCTGTGTCAGGCTCTGAATTCACAAATCCGAATTTGCTAGAAGGACCAATTGACTGTAGGTTTTAGTGTCTAGTAGAGAAATGGAAAACACATATATCCTTTCATAGCCATCGTTGTGGTGCCTTTGAGTTACAACATTAGCCTTGACTTTCTCTACAGGAGCTGCTCCAGTGGCCAACTGAGAGAGAGTGTGAATGTAGCCCTCTTTGTGGGTAAGGGTGCAATCGGAAGTCACTCCTGGGTCGGCAGGAGTCACAGTTATTGCCCATTGGTGATGATGGAAACCTGACACCCGGGTGGACATGTCAATCTATCGGTCCTTGTCCATCATAATGTTATGACTTGTGTCAAACTACGCAGATGTGATTTATAGCCAGGAGTAGTTTATGGGAACTTTTGTATGCAACACTGCAAGTGGCTTTTAGATGATGTTGAATTTCAAAAGACTGAAGTAAAAGTAGCCGTTGTAACATAGTCACTGGCCTCAATGTTCTTTTGTAGCCAGGGAAAAGGTAAAGTCGTCTACCGGCCACAGGAAAGGTATAAATCCCCTTTTTCTTTATCCATGTTTAAATAACCTGTGCTTACTTTGGTGTAAAAGGGGATCATGTGAAGGGAACTGCCAATAAAGAGTTTGCATGACCAAACTTTTCGCAGAAGAATACGTTTTTTCTTTCACGAGGGCATAAATGTACCGTACCCTCTCTGTATGTTCCCACAGCACAGAAGCAAGTACTATATGTTCTTATCTTTCCTTGTATCAGCAGTGAAACTCCATCCCTTCCTTCTGTCTCGTTCCCACCTATCCACTTCAGTTCAGTTGTGTTTTGAAAGGGTGGTTAAATTCACTGTTATTGTATGATTTCACAGAACCTCTCCTCCCAGCCTTTGAAGCGGGGAAGAGCTGACCGAAGCTGAGCAATCCCTGCTGTAAGCCCCAGTCTGGGCAAGACCTGAGCTGGTCCCACCATCAGAACTCCCTCACTCTCTCCCTCTCTCTCTCTCTCTCTCTCTCTCTCTCACACACACACACACACACCCATCCACATTCTTCCTGCTTCTTCATGCAACTGGAACAAATTTACTGTATGTCAGCTCAACAGATTTTCAGGGCACTCTTGAGGCGCACACAAGACCGCTAGCCTGTTGTGGTTGACCTGAGGGTATTTGTCCTGGTTGAGGCTTTTGAAAATAAACAAGAGGACAGAGGGGCTTAGTCCTGTGAAGCGGTGAGATTTCAGGGGCAGAGGAAAACAACAATTACCGGAGGCGTTATGGACATTAAGTGCTGAATGAGAGCTGTCCAGAGGTAGGGCTCTCTGAGTAAATAAGCAAAGTGGGGATACTATCTGCTGTGCCACGGACATCGATGAAAGGGAGTAATAGAAAAACATAAATAAACTTTATCTGACTCGGCATTGACCTCTTCTGTCAAAGTGCTACCACTGGGCTGGAGGTGTTGGGTTTCCATCGGCTCGGCTCTCTCTCTCTCGCTCCATACCCAGTTTTCGTTCTATGAGTAAGGCCTAAAACTCTTGTGGTACAACAAAGGTCCAAAAGGATCTGAAGTAGAAAAATACAATAGTGTGTGTGTTTATAAGACGGCGCAGATGCAAGAGGATGATGTATCAGAGCAACAATGTGCAACAGGGTTGCAAAACGCTGTGTTTACTCTTCATCCGCCCACTCCTCTTGGCTTTTTAGCTCCTCGACTCTTTCGAGGATTTGGCAAAGGGACTGATGGGCTTTCCAGTCTAACCTTGAATGCTCCAATGACCTTCGACTGATGAGCTCCCAAAGGCTTCGGATCTCCTGCAACTCAGAAAAGATTAAGTGCAGTTCATGTGCCTCTCCTCACTGTAACACTCTTGTCCTCAAATTATTTACCTTTTCCCTCCCCTATGTTTATGCAGTATCAGAGCTCACTAAAACACCCCTCACCCCACTCCCTCTTCATCAACATACTCCAGAACAAACATGGGATATTCTGTGTTACTGAATCGAGTTCAGATATTAAATGGTGAAATGAAAAAGGAACTTTGAGGATACAGGAAACAACTAAATGTCCTTATTTCCTTCGATTTCAGTCCTCATCAACACCACAGTTAATGACCTCTAAAAGGTGTGTTTACTGTAAAAGACAACAAAGCTATAATTTACCCCTCAGTGCCCCGTGACCTTGTAAAAAATGCCTGCTACTACACGATGCCTGATACCAAGATTGATTCAGATGGTTTACATCTTGACGCATTTGGCTTATTTTACAATAACCACTTACAGTGTGTCATTTCGGGTTTCCGCCATGAACGTAAGCACCAAACACAAATTCTGCCCATCAGCATCAAACTGCCTCTGCTCTGGCTCCTGTTTGGTGTCTGAGGGCAGGCAAACAATGTGATTCTAGGAACTGGGGATATCAGTGCAGGCCAGTTGGCCCTGCACAGACACGCACAGTTAGCAGAGCAAGGAAGAGCCTTGGCCTTGTCACTGCTATAATGTTGTGGCTTACTGGGTCACCATGAGTTACTAATGACCCAAACAAATACATCCTCTATCCCTGTGTGGTTCATCTGCCTGGCTTTGCTGCTACTGATGCTATTCTCCTCGTTCGTGCGATCGCATGTGCCAGTGTTGATAGGGGATGTTTATGAGCAATTACCAACAATTACGACTGTTGGGTGCGCTCCATTTGCATGAGAATGTTTTTTTAATTGTGTTTGTGCTAGCACCCAAGCATGAGACAGCTTTTGTCACAAGAAGACGGCCTGTGGCACTCAAGCGTGCTCACCAGAGGAAGTTTAGATGAGTATGTAACCTTGAATACCCCAAGGTCAGCGTGTGTGTGTCCTACACATACAAACAAAAAGCTACAAATCATTAATACTTAATTTTGTTTTTATTCATTAAATATTTATATTATGCTTTATGTAATAATACTATTAACGCAACAAGACATTTTAACGCGTCAGAATAATACATTTTGATGTTTTTTATTATTCGGGAATCACCAGTTGCTTTAATGATTGAAAGGACAGATATTTCCAGTGTTCTGTGTAGTGAAGTCCCGAAGCGTCTCTCTGCCTCTCCGCAGCAGAGCTGTCACAGCCCTCAGTGCCAGTGAAGGGAGACTGCTGTAGACATAATATCACAGTGTGTGTCTTGGCCAGTTACTATGGAGATACTGATTGATAATGTAAACAACATAAATTAGGTCAGGAATTTACTACAAATTCCTCCTCAAATAGAGTATTCATTTTCATTTAAGTACATTTTCTATTTCCAAAAAAAATACTCTGGTGCATCCATAAAGGTTTTATATGAAAACTCTGCCCTGACTCTGGAAAGACTGCACACAATATTCAAAATGCCAACGATAACACACTAAACTCAGACCAGGTGACCAGGGAACATTGCAAAATCATAACTACGTCAAACCTGATTAATGCTTGCAGTATAGTACAGCACCAATTCCAAATTCTACAGAACCTGAAATAACCCCTGGAACAGTAATTGGCACGACGGTCTATAGTCTGGTGTTTATTATGGTTCCACCAATGATGGTTGCATACTTGTCACTAAATGGGAATTTGATGAGTGACTGGTAACATTAGATATTTGCTGTCAAAGCATGCAGTTACGTCCTGGTGAGCAGGTCAGCGTCGTTGGCAACTCTTGAAACCATTATGTCAAAATACCACAGCTAGCTAGTGTGCAGTGTGTTGGCTTGGCCCGGTCCCCCCTGATCTACCTGTCAGTATTTCTTCCACTGTTTCTTTTCTGTGCTGGAATAAAACCAGGTTTTTCTGCTCAATGGCTGCCAACCGCTGCTGCTATTTCAGAGGAGTGCAATCCAAGTGAAGCAACTCACCCTGGGCCACGCACAACCCCACATGCACACACACACACTCAGACCTGCTCTTAAATATATAGATAACTAGTTATACATATACACCAACTTGGATTCGCACACACGCACGCCCACAGGAACCCACTCACCTTAGCTGGCAGGACTGTGAGTTCCCCTCCAGAGCACGCACACTGTTGCCTGGTGGAGGAGCTGAGAAGGAAGGGCAGACATGCTCTGGCCCCATCTCCAGTCGCCTTCAATATTTCATAAGGAACCTTTCTCCTGTCCCCTGGAGCCTAGCGGCATTCCCCTGCATGGAGCATCAATTCTTTATTCCTCCACAGCAAACAGCTGTCAGTTGTAAGTCAAGGAAGTTCCAAAAACCCTTTTGCACACTTTTTCTAAACTATTTACCCTGATCATTAATTTCCTCTGGACTTTGCGCGGGGCTACAGTACACTCTGTGCTGCCTTGGGGCTTGGATGAACGGGTGAGATTTATGTTTCTAGGCATTCTAGCAGCGAGGGTTGAGGCCACTAAACCGGCACAGTGAGCCCGATAGCTTCACGCAAACAGGCTTCATGTAAATACAAATTTAGGGGTGAAATTATTCCAAAAGTGTATCTGATGCAACTCAGAAACATCCAAACCTATCTGGGAAATTACATCAAGAAACAGTTAGCATATTGACTCACCATATTTATACAGAAATGAAGGATTGGATTTGCAGTACAGTTCAAGTAGTGTTATATAGCTGTCGAAACACAAACTCAAAGCCCATTGCTCAAAGGCTATAGGTCCCTAAAAGGCTGGAAAAGGATGTGGAGGCTCTGAGGACAACGCTTAGGGAAAAAAACATTTCCCCAAATCACTGAATGAATGAATGGATGAACACACATAAAACACATAACGTAGTGATTTATACCATTTTGCGCCTTCGGGTTCTGTAAACAATGACGTCAGCCAGCTCCTTCATGAAAAGTGAGTGTCTCAAGAATCGTGCTCTGTATTAAATCTGTGCTGATTTGGATTCAGAACCCGCCACCACAGGTCAGTCGAACTCAGTTCTCCTCAAACGTTTGGCTTGCAACCCATCATCTAGTTTCAAGAATGGCTGTTCCTGGTGTGATAAATATGGCTTTTTCATTTTTTCTGTAGAGCTATTTATTCCATTTGTGTGGTAAACAGACCGTTGAGTACTGGTGATTATTTTATTGTTTAATACTTAGAAAATCGAATATACATTTCCTGATGTGGACGTCAGGTGAAAATGAAGAAAAGGTGAGGTTTTTTAAAACATATTGGTTTGGACATAGCCTTAAATGGAGCACAGTGACTCAGCTGTAAGAGCTGTGTCCTCTGAACAGTGAGTGAGCATGTGCACTGTCTCTCTTTGGGTTAGACCTGGAATAGATCGGCTGCCTGTTTCCCTGAATCTAACTCGTCTGTTGTTGAGATGCCTGTGAATGAGAATATAAATAAGCAGTTATAGGAAACAGAGAGAGGATTGACCTTGTCCTACCACAAAAGGGAAGCCACTTGTCACATATTCTGTGAAAAATAAAAGTTATTTTATTTACTGACAGACTGAGAGAACATTATATTTATGATGCACTTATAATAAAAATCTAATGGTTTGGAATTGCTGTATGGTTTTGGCAGAAGGCAGAAAGCTTTATGACACCCGGGTTGAAGTAAAATGTCAGCAGACATATTTCACTTGATTCAAAAAGCAACCTCGATTGGCCTCTGCCTAATTATTTTGAAGGTTTTTCATAAACCTCCTTGACTATGTTTGTGTTTCTAACAGCTCCCTCTATTTTGTAACTGGAGTTGAGTTTGGGATTATATGTGTCAGGTGAGGATTTAAGACCGACAGTCATAATTTTTAGTTAAAGTTGCGTTATGTGATTTATGACCACTAGAGAGCAGAAAAACAGTGTCTGCATAATTCAATGTCAGATCATAGTTTTCAAAGAAAATTTGAAGTGGGTACAGCTGTACTTGGTGGAAGATACATGGTTACAGTTCTGACTGACGTGTGTGGAGACCCAGGTATTTCAACTCTGTGGGGTCAATATGAAGGCCATTGGCCTCTTAGCTGGTTAATGCTCCTGGCTGTTGCAACAACAGTGGTTAGAGTGGTTGGAGTCACCTGAGACGGCTGTCTTTGGAGTGACATGAGGCCAAAAAACAATAGTCGTCAAGCCGCCTGGGAACGGACAAAAGTGTAACGTTAATGTTGGCATAGACCTCCTCCTCAATGAACACATGGTTTCTCTACTTGATGTAGTCTCCCACCTTAACTCCTCTTGTTATCATAAATGGAGAGTCCTATATCCTTCATTGGTTGACCAGAGTCTTGATCTGAGGAGGTGGACCTTTTGTTTGATGATTATTTAGTTTCACTAATATATAGGTATGTGCATTCCTCAGGTGACATTGGGGATGGACATCAATATGCAGGATAGTTGAGGGGTATCGGAAGGATTGCATATGAAACCGAAAGACACCGGCTTTAGCTGAGACGGGTAGGGTGTAGGGTGGATCCTCTTGGAAGTGGGCAGTTAAGTCGCAAAATAGAAGATAACAAACGGGCCAATGTTGATTCAGTTTTTAAAGATTTTTTTTTTCAGAAGACTACTCTGTTAGATGCTTGTTCTTGTTGGCCGAGCAAAGCAGAGTTAAGGGAGTATCCTTCCGGATTTTCCTGCAGTGATGGAGGAAGATGTGGACAGAAATGGGAAACAGTGTTGGCAGATAACTCAAATAGGTTTTGAAGGAAGACAAATCTTTGGCAGAGGGTGTGAGGGAATCATGAGCATACCCAGTCCAGAGCAAGTGGGTGCTCCAAGATGATGATTTTAATTGGCCATCTCCGTCCGACCATTAGTCTGAGGATGAAAAACAGAAATACACTAACTTCGCCTGGAGTCTGGCAGAAACAGTTCCCACACCTGAGACGTGAACTGAGGACCTCTATCAGAGACAACATCAACAGGTATAAGGGTTTCAACAAGTTCTAAATCAGATAACATTAGGAAGAGCAACAAAGTTGGAAGGATTTAGAAAAACTGTTGAGAATGGTGGAAATAAGTGTGTTACCTCAAGAAGGAGGCTAACCAGTGAGTCGAGGACTATCTGACACTAGTGGCGACTAGGGACCGTAAATTGCCCAAAAAGCGGCAATTCAACAATTGCATGACTTCCCCCAAGCACAGACACTGCATGCAGATGTCAGATGGACCTTTAACTTGGAATGGTAGTGTTTGTAGTGCTTCACTTATTACTGACTAAATTTCCCAAAATACAGCTGCCACAGTTAGAGACAGATGGTGTCACGACTGGTTAAGGAGTCCCATTAACCCTACTGGCAGGAGAGAGAATCACGTTTAACATTGACAGGAATTTAGACAGTTTGTAGTCTAAATGAAGCTAGGTTTGTGATCCGATCGAATGTTGGCTCAACTCTTTCCAACCAAAATCTCGAGCCAGTTTGCTTGCTTGGAGCTCCTTGCTTTGGTATTGGTCAACCCAAATGCCCTGACTCCGACTGTCTTTATCTCTAATCTGAACCAGGTGGTAAGTATTTCTGACAACATCCACCTTAATAAACACTGAAGCTCCCCAGAAAGCCTCAAAAGCAGCAATTAAAAGTAGTTTTCTTGATGGGAATATCATTCAAGCCATGGAGGTCGGTTGGATGTAGGTATTGTCTTCTTAGAACACCAAGAAAACTCGGCACCAATGGGGAAAGTGGAGCAAGCGCCCGATTGTCTGATCTGCTGCTAGGAGGAGATGCTCCCAGTTGGAAATCAATGGTACAATAATATGAACCAAGCAAACTTCACTGAAAACCATACGGTGATCATTATATACCTCAGGTATAGAGGGCAAATCTGTAGGTTCAGGGCTGGCTTAAGTGATGGCACCCTCTACTGGAAACCGAACAGACTGCCCTAAGGTTGCCAGACAGAAGAAGATGCAATTGAATATTTCTTACGTAGACCAGACAATGTGTTGGTTATGTTGTTTTGGCCAAAACACTATACACACTATACACAATTACATTTAACTGAATCTTTTCTCAATGAATTATAGACAATACCAGAGATACTGGAATGGTATGGATATTAACGTAAGCCAGAAATCTTACATCTGAAGCATTAGCACTCCTGCACAATACTCAATTCAGGTAAGGAGAGGCAAAGCTGACTAAAGCACATAGTAGCTTAGAACCTAGTTACATTTAGATGAGACCCAAGACACTTTGAGACCCACCAACACCCCCCAATCCAAGTGGCAAGTCAGATCTTTGGCCACACAGAGCAAGCACCAATGAAACGAGCACTCTTCTAACAGTATATGTACGAAACCTTTCTCATCCTCGAATGCGATCAGCTGGTATGAGACAAACTTGACTCCATGGCTTCCTCATCTGCAGTGGTGGATGCAGATTGTGGGAAGGTGGAACTCTCACAAAAGTGGAAGGAGTGGGGTGAATGGTGGAAGTGTGGGATTGAATCTCGCTTGGCTTTGCTCATACATGAGGTTCTCTATTCTGACTGCAGGAGAAATCCGAGAGCCAAGATTAGCAAATTCATCCTTCAACTTGATTTAGTCCTTTCACACCTCCATAATGCTTTCTCATTCCAAAGAGAGCCAGCAGCCGATGAAGTTAGTTATCAAGAGAGTTATAATATACATTTCTCAGGCCCCTGGCCGAGATTCAAGAGTTGACCTTCATGCTCTCCACGAAATTATTGTAAGACAAACTTGACACTGCTTGACTTACATTTACTGCCTCTTCCAAAGCCAAAGGAGCAAGCCTCATAACAATCCCATAACATGATGTGAGATGGAAATGTGAGCGTCCCCTGATGGAACACTAGGGAGCATTGCATGAGGGAAACTGCACTTGTTCAGCTTCCTGGCAGAAAGCTCTGGCTCTAAAGCGTGGGATTCATGGAACAGCGGAGGCACAGGTGGATGCACTGGAGCATATGGTGGCGGTGGCTGAACTCCAGCAGCTGGAGAGATGAGTAAAGAGGTTTGCACCGAAACTTGATTTGAAGGTTGAGTGAGTTACTAGTCTGAGCATGTCCTGAAAAGCCGTGGGTGGTGTTTGGAACAGGCTCGGAGACAAATTTAGCTCCGTATTTACAATTTAAATGTAATTTAGAACCAGAGTCTGTACTCAGAGATAGTAAAAAAGCCAAATTGGACAATGGAGCAAGGCAGGGAATGAATTCTAGATCCAGGGCTCGAGAGGTAACAGGGACAGGGCAGGCAGGCTCAGTGGGTAGTGCAGAACGGGCAGTGTGGCGAGGAACTTGGAAAGTCGACAAATTGGAGTGGTAGGATGCAATGAACCTAAGGAGGCAGTTCAAGTTCAAGCAGAAGTTCGGGCACACATGAGGACAAAACAAAAGTTTACAAGACTTGGAGTTCTGGCCGTAGTGTTCTTACAATAATGGTGAATGGAAAAATATGATGGAGAACTGAGCGATGAGCCCGGTCGTTATACTTTAACTATTATTACTTGATGAGCTTCAGGTGTGTGGGATGATTGGGAACAGGTGGAGGGGGGAACTGGTCGTGCCCAACAGACAGACACACAAACAGAGAACAGATGAACTGGGGACAAACATGTAACCCTAGGAATTGGGGAAACAAAGCAAAACAAAGGGAATGGGTGGGTTAGGGGACGGGGACATGCTAACCACATCAGAAATGAGAATGATCTTTTCACACGTCATCATGTTTTGCATTTAATGTTTGAAAACATTTACAATTTCAAAATCTGCGGCATACTTTTAAATTGTTTTCTTTTTACACAATAGATCCCACTCATCTTCAGACAATACTTTTACTGAGTCTATCAGATGGGGTCCATCTGTGTATTTGTCATCATTATGTTTTGCTGGCCTGACTCGGCAGGCTTCCTCTCCTTTGAGGCAGAAGGGGATGGGACACAGACATGCATAGGTCCATAGAGGACCTGATTGCAGAGATGAAGGAGGCAGAGACAAGCACAGATAAGGGAATAAAAGAGATGAAAAGATGAAAGGAGGTAATCTCTGCGTCACCAGCTGAATCGCACATTAGATCAGACCACAGTTTCAGAAACGCCCAGCATTATAAGAGGGCTGGGTGCTGTGAGTCTTTCCCCTCCGGTTTTTCTCTCTGTATTTTGGCACCACTCACTTTATGCATCCTTGCACTCTTGGTGACCAATGCATTTCCATGAGTCCCACGCTGGCCAAGTCACAGTGTGAGAGGCACACTTGCGGCTACCGGAGTATTTGGTGACGTGGGTGACAGCACAGAGGTATATATTATGTTGTTACCGTTTGTCAATCACCCAGCTCCCCTCTCCCCAATCCAGACACTCGATGCCGAAGAGCTCTCTCCAACTCAGCATGAGCAACACGGACTAATTGTTTCAAGTCAGCATCCGTGGTTAGAATCTATCTTGAATTTGAACTTACTTTGAGTGTCAAGGTCGTAAGATAAGATGTAGTGCTCTTCTAAATACCGTTGGTCTCAAGATGAGGGATGAGGTGGCTGAGGGGAAAAGAGGGGAAGCCATGGTTCAACATCAAATCACAGAAAGACGGCCCCCTGCTCTGGAGTAAACCCTCCACCCCTCGGAGCGGAAACATGAGTCTGTTTCTACTGAGACATGCTGGATTCACAGGAATCCTCACAGAGCGAGAGCGAGGTGAAAAAGCAACCAGGGAGTGAGAAAAAAGTGCAGGAATGAAATGGATAAAGAAGTGTTAGGGGAGAGGGATTGATTTCATAAACTCTTTAGCCCCTACCCCATCACCCGGTGCAACCCTCCAAGGTTAGGTATGTCCATCTGGCATTTGGGCTATATAGGCAGAAAGAAGGAAGCAGAGGAAAGAGGATGAGTTTGATACCTTCCCTGCTCGCCTATTATTCTTTGTTAACCAGTTTTTAGCACTGCTCAGCCTCTCTGGTGGTTTTCATTTAGAGAGGAATCACCTTGGTTTTGCTAGGACCGATAATCAAGACCAGACGCGTTGGAGTTTTTAATTGAAACAAGATGGACCTCCACGTTGTACACAACTGGCTTAATGTGACAACTTATCCCATCTCTACAACAGTGCTTCCCAACGGACTGGGGGAGAAAAACATCCCCTCAATGAGGGGTTTTGTTAATATCACTCTGATTTCAGGGGGTTGTTATTGTTGAAACATCTCCAGACTGCTATTTTCTACAACACCAGCCTTTCCTTCTGCTTTACATTATTTGTATCGCGTTCGAGCCTTGTCTTCTCCTCATCGAGTAATGTTATGACCATTAGTATAGTACCGTGGCGGCATGTGTCTGGTTCTGGCTGTTTTTTTCGAAGCCAGAGCAGAGTGGAGCTTGGCAGTGGGAGAGCGAGGAACACATTGTGTGACTGTGTGTCCAGGACTAGCCAGCTCTCTGGGCAGGGGAGCTTGCTTTTAGCTGAAAGAAAACAAGAGTCTGAATGAAAACGACAAGCTCAGAGCTGAGGATGTTTTTTTAGCTACAGCCAAAGCACCAGTTCCAGTTCGTGCTGTAACCCTGCCATAAAGATAATGTTTCATTCAGCTTTCAGTCTTTGTATAACCACTACAGAGGTTTTTTTTCTCCTCTCTCACATGTTGACAGTTCAGTTGAACCAAAAAATTGCACAGGGACAGATAATCTACCTGCTTCTTTCTCTTGCCCTGCCCCCTTCTCCTAATCCCCTGAGAGTGTTTGGATTTCTCTGAAAAACAATATTAATAATTTGGAAATGTGGCTTCTCCGTCTCCTGCTGTGTACTTTTCTCTCTCTGCTCATTTCCCTCTCAAAGCTCCCTTGATGTGGGGCTTGTTGTGCTGTTTTCTGAGAAGTGTGAGACCTCGCTGAGTTATTACCCACGACCCTCACCATACACTCTGTGTAACCCCTGAGTCCAACACACACTCACGACCGAGAACACCTGGCTTGCATTGAATGACCATTGCATTAGGTCCACGCTGATGGTAAAATGCCCATATGAAGCCATAAAGTACCACTTTCTACGTGTTGTTTTGTTAAGTTTCGAGATGTTACGGGAAGAAAAAAGCTGAATGAAGTTGGTTTATGCAAATCCAGCGTATGTGTACATATGCGCCAAATGTGTGCAATGAATGCGAGAAACCTGTCATCCATCACGTGTTGTGTCCCACCCAGGCAGATTTACATGGTGCAAGTCAATCAACTGTCTAGAATTCAAAACCAATGTCACCAAAGCCGTGACCACAGGCATGAGCAGCATCCTTCAGGGGACGGAGATAAGGAGAAGTCAGTGTGACTCTGACTATGAACAGTAAACCCTCCGTATCAGTGCATATTTGATAGAAACACTCATCATAAATCAGAGGGGCAGTTCACCTTGTCATCAAATAGCAATATTGAATCTGTTTTCCATAAACGTGCTGCATTCACTTTCTCCTCCCATCCATCGTCCCTGTATGTTTTCACCCTGATATCTCTTTCACCCGTACTGCTACATATCTATCTCCGTACAGTATCTATCTCTCCGTGCCCTTGCTCACCTCCTCTCCCGCTCTGCCCCCCCGTCCTCCCACCCTGTGTGCTGCAGTGCAGCTGTGTGGGAGCAGGGGCAGTGACGGAGGGAGTGTAGTGGAAGGGAGGCCCAGAAAAGAGGGTCAGGGAATTTGCTGATTATTAGCGAGACAGAGGGAAAACTAAAGGCTTCAACATGTCCCCTAGCATTTTCGGGTTGGACAGACGAGTCGGAGGAGCCAATTTAGTCGACCGCAAGGAGAGAGTGTTTGCATTCGCTGCGTTCGCTGACTGTTATTCTAACCACCCACTCTCACTTGCATCCTCAGACCCTCCTCAGTCTCCTCTGTGCTCACCAGCCCATTCCCCTGCCTCAAATATTAAACCCTCGAGGGGTCAGCGGCTGCGTACGAGATGAAACAGGAGAGTTATTTTCAAGAGACGTTTTGTGATTTACCAACAGAACTTAACTGGAAGCAGAGCATGTGGGGAAATATTTAATAAGACCTCCGTGTCTACACATAGCATGCGAGCAGACGATCCTTCAAGGTACTGACGTTGTAGAAGGCAGCTGAGATAGTGCAAACTCTCACTCGGTGACTCACTCAAGACATGCAACTACCGAACATGCTTGCACCACACACAGTAGCTTCTGGACCGCCAGATGACACCAGGCACAATTCTCCATAATGCGTGTGTGTGTGTTTGTTTCTTTTAAAACATCTGTCGGCTGCTTCCTTCGGGGATGGGAGGATGAGAGGCCCATGACACAGTCAGAGGGGAGGAGGGCTACCACCACAACGCCCCAACATCATCGAGCGGTCGACTCCGACGTGACACGGCCAGACCATTCGCTGCCAAAACGACAAGGGGGAGCCTCGTCCACGGTGATCAGCAGCAAACAGTTCTTACTCGTTTGTGCAGCCGCATTCGTCTTCAGCCTTGTGAGATCTGGATCAAAACAGGGAGTGGCGCAGGAGGGTTGTTGATGGCCTGGCCTCCCTGTGAAGTGGATAGGCCTAAAACAAATAAATCCTAATATAATCCTAGTTGTGGTGAGACGCAGCATGAGGAGACTTTTGATCTACCCCTGAAATAAAACACTACTGTACATCTGCCTCAGCGAATGATCAAACCGCTCGGTGTTGAACGAATGCCAAAAATATCACGCTGACCACAAGAACCCGTTGTAGGGCTTTTGGACTCTGGTGTGATCCACAGTGAACGAAGCAGACGGGACCGGCTGCAGATGGACAACCTTTCGTGACATGAAACACCCGCTTAAACGTAGGGAATATGTCTTGTTAGCCCAGATTACTTCTGCGGCAAGAGGGACCCTTGCTAACTCTGAGCCGTTAAAACAAACAGGGAGGTCCCTGAGCACAGTGCTTTGGACAAAGGTTAAAGCAATATCCCCCAGCACTATTCATTTCAGAGAATCCATCCCACTCACTGGCTTTGATCCTCTCTCTCTCTCTCCCTCTCTCTGCCCCTCTTTCTCTCTTGCTTACCCTGAGCTGGTGAGGAGGTGCCTGGGTGTGTGTGTGTGTGTGTGTCGGCGAGTGTGATATGAGAAGCGCAGTTCATCATGAATCCTCCAGAACATCATCGCACCGTCAGCAGCAGCCGCCGGTGCCTGCTGGGACCTTCCAGCGCAGAGAAGAGCCCGGAGCTGAGGAGTGCTAAACAGGCGTCTTCACCCAGATTCAGTGGCGTACGTGCACGCACAGGCAAGTGCACGTGCGTGTGTGTGTGAGAAGTTCAGCTGCTGAAGGCCCCAGAGGAAAGCCTATCCCTCAGGCTGTTTACCTCCACCAGAGCTGTTTACTTGACCCCTGATGATTTAGATGCACAACCAAATAAAAACAGCCAGGGAAGTTCAAACAGCTGGTGACGCATAGAGAGCGCACGAGGTGGGACAGCGCTGTGTTCGATGATGGCTCACAGCTGGACCTCCCCACGTCACCTACAACTTTGGAGATGAGCTTACATCAAGTCTCCTTTTCAAACACCCTCGAACTACTTGAGGTCTTTTATAAATCGTCGGAGCAAACAACTCTTCCACGTGTTCCATGGAAGTCTGTGGGTGCCGGCCAAAAATGTGAATTCATCAAAAGTTCAACGTTTCATGGGAGCAGACGACGATTCATAAATGTGCAAAGAGGAGCAGTTTGTAAACTAGTGCAATCTTCCCTAATGTGTGTGCATATAATCGTGTTTACCACCACTGGGCTGGATTTCATCATATTTTATCATTGTAAGCATTTGGACATTTGTGCGATTTTGTTTATGTTTTGACAGGAGGAGCATTGTTGTGTAGCAACGGAGCCATTTACATAATTTCTCTATGTTGCAAGCACTTACATAACCTCCCCATTCATTTGGATTGAACTGCAGCTCCCCTCCAGGCCCCCGGACCTGCAGACTACAGGATACACGCCCAGGCACTCACTCAGGTCTGTGGTGGCCTCACACAGCTTCTCACATATAAACATCTCAAAACCCCGGGCGCAGTAAAATGCAGGGAGTTAAATCAAACAATCCACAGCTTCTGATTAAAAAACTGGATTTCAACGATAAATCAAACCCGTGTAGAGATGACTGTGAGTTGTCTGATATGTGTCCACAGCTTCAGACGCACACAGGTCAGGTTATGGATTGTGTGACGTACTGCAGAATCAGGTTTCTGAACGTAGCCCAGGAAGCATGTGCCAAAGCGTAATTTAGTTGTGGCGACTTCTGCAGCGAGGGAAATATCTGAGAGGCCAGAGTTTAGATCGTATTCTCACATAGGATGATGTCACTGCTTTTAAATTAGCAGGCTTCACTTTGCTAAAGTCACATACAGGTTTGACCACACACCCACGCGCACCCACACATTGGATCAGTCGTACAGGAGCACAAATCCTCTCGTATTTAAATGAACAAACACACACAATCTTCTTAAGCCACATTTAATTTTGCCTTTATCAAGATTTTTTATTGTTCTGTGGTGGGAATTGAATCATAATCAGGAAGTAAGTCTGTGTAAAGGAAATTCAGAGATTTATACACGTAACAAAATAATTGCTGTAACTGTGTTTTGTTGAACTGAATGGTGCCATTAGACAGTCAAACCCTTTTATCATGTTTGTGTTTAGGATATCTTAACAATAAAGCATTCAAAAAACTAAAAAGCGTATTAATGTTAGTGATACTCTATTTCTATACCTACTGTGGCCCAGAGTTTGCTCTACCATGGTCCCACAAAGGCATCTTCCCTGGGTGCCAGGATTTGCTGAACAGCTCCCCTCAAGTACATTTTATAACAATACTAAAATGTAGAACAGGTGGTTGGAATTGTTGTGCAAGATCTAGTAAGAGCTGAGGATCACAACCAGCTCCCACCTCTGCAGTGACCATTTTACGGCAGTGGATTTTGCAAACTCTCTTTGGAGGCAACTAGGTTTCACAGATAACCATAACCTGCTCAACCTCCTGAGGGGAAGATACCATGTGTAAATATGATTTTACGTTTGTGCAGAAGTGCCAACACCAACTGAGGGACACCTCACCTTACCAGGAGGGTGTCCGATTCCCATCGGCCCCCACCACCCACAAGTTGTTTGTTTTGCTTTGGCATGCGACGGTACAATTACCGAACCCTCCAGCCACATTAGCGAGTTGTCGGGTTGGGAGTTCATGTTGTCATTTCACACCTCACCTGTTTGGTTTGGTTCCCATGATCTCAGGTCCGTTAACCTAGTTAGTACGGTTCCTTTGAGTTGGTGTGACAACTGCAAATCGAACCCTGGTGTGGACCATCAACCAAACCAGGAGCCAGAAAGCTGCTTTTCTCTGATCATCCTGTGTTATGGCATTAGGGTTAGGGTTCACTGTGGTCTGACAAACTCAGGACACATACCTATTACTCCTTTACAGGGACTTTCTTATACCTAAAGTAATCCTGTTCACACTAGTTGTCAAAGACAGAAAAACCGGCAGGCAGAATATTGAATGTGACAGCAGGTTTGACACCGAATCTCTTTCAGGTGATAATCAGGTAGTTGAGTTGCTGTGGAAGACGGAGACGGAGCGAGTACGGTACAAGATAAAAGATTCAGATAAAAAAAAATCCACATGTAATGTATGTTTATTGGTCTGAATCTTTCATAATACAGTTGCTCCATCTTGTTTGCGTACAATGGAGAGCTCATGATTGAAGTTGTCTCCTTTTTTAGTTCCATCCATCTATTATCTAAACTGCTTATCCTGTTGAGGTCACCAGGGTAACGCAGGGCCAATATACAGAGGGAAACAGCCATTCACACTCACACCTATGGTAAATTCAGAGAAAGTGTTTTATATGCCAAATTGAATTGGAGTGTCAAACACGCCCACTGAGTCAGCCACCGCTCACACTTCTTCTAAATTCCCTTTTATGATCGGCCCTGGGTTTTCTTCCACTGAATCACAAAACAACTTGGCTAAAGGCTCTGAGAAGTACCGTGCTACTGAGATAAGGATTCTTTATGTACTTCTGTTCGGACACTTTGTGATGAGGAGCAATGATAAAACTGTTTTTACACTAGAAATAGAACAACGACGTGGATCACAAAATAAAAGCACGTCTTAAATTTCAAAGAAGCATAAGATCTTGTTCAACCTGCTCCAAATACACAAGGAAAAACACAAAGAAATCTAACTTCACAAGTCACATATTTTGCGATCACCATGCCGTATCTCCACAGCTCCTTCATGTGGCTGTATATCTGACGGGGTTCTCACCATCAGCTCCAGCAGCACTTCACACGTGGCCTCTGCAACACCCTGACACAGACACATAAACCTGGCCTTACACTTATCCGGCGTTTCTCTCCCAGTAATGGGCGCAGGCTGTGGTGAGCCGCTGGAAATAGAAGAAGGAAAGAAGAGAAACGAGGAGAGGACGACAAACACGTAGCTACAGATGCATTTACCAGCCCAAGGTAGCGTTTCTTTACTCTGATAGTTCGCCCACCATCAGGAACAAAGCCCCATCAAAAATGATCAGCCAACCGTAGCAGGTGGCTAAATTTGGACATGCGTGCAGTGGCCAGTGCCACAGTGAGAACCGTCTCCACAGAGACGTCAGGTAGAAGAGACAGGCAGCGCACATCATGAATATGAATCCTCGCTATCCCGCCGCGGACCTCACGGAAACACTCACATGGCGGGTGATGAAAACGATGTGAAAATTGATATATAGGCAACGCTCCGCCATTTTTAATGTGGTGACAGGAATATGAGGAGTGGGGGGGAAGAGACTCTAAAAAGGGGTTTGAGCCCAACGTGCGCAGAGCTCTGTTCCATGACGGAGGCTGTGACCTTCCAGCTGAGTCCTGTGTAAGAAGCTGTCTGACATCACTCACCCGAGCTTTTCCATCTCACACTTTGAGCCCGGTTTTATTTGGAGAATGTGATAGTCTCGCACTCTATTTTACTTCCACACACTCACTCTTTTAGAGCGTAATGTGCAATCACTCAGACGCGTGGACACTCAGACGCGTGGACACACACACACATACACACACACACACAGAGAGTGAGTGTTTTCAGACGGGGCGAGTGAGTGATATTCCTGGTGTGGTTGAAGGGTGGAGTGGGAAACAGTGGACCAAACCTGGGTTAAAGTTAGAATCATGTTGCCATATGAAGATGACCTCATTTCTAAATTGAGGGAAACCCTGATGGATACTTTGGAACACAATACAGTGGCGGGACACCCCTACATCTCCGTCATCCACGATAATAATCTCATTACACACGAGTGATATGACTCTACAGAGACTTGGCAATGAGATACTCCACATGACGTCAGCTCATGACTCCATGTCTCCGTTTTGGTGCCAGTGAGTCCGCTAATCCCCCGGCACTGACGGATTTGAGCGGATGGGTTTCACAGCCGGGCTCCTATCAGAACCCGTATCTCACAGAGCGCTATGATGCAGTTGTCTCATCGTTGTTTTTTTCGCTCAAACTATACGATGAAGGAAGAAACAGCTCTGGAGTGGCTGTCATGGAATAAACCAAGTGTAATCAAGCAGATTACTTGGCTCTATATGTTCTCGGCCTTGCCAGCGGTGCGGCTTTGGTGCTGGTAAATATTTGCTGTGAGTTGAGTAGCATGGCATCATCACATCACAAGGACATTATGTGTTTCCCAAACATTAGGCCGGTGACGTCAGGAGGCCCTAATGATGTTTAACAAGCCCACCCAGTCCAGCTTCACCCCATAAACAACCCTGATATACCCTTAGTCCACTCCCCCACCCCCCCGTCTAACTACTTCAGAGAGCAATAGAATCAAACACCCACTTAACCTGGCCGTCCATGTTGTTCTAAGGTAACGAAAACAGACACTCGGCTCGGTGCAACCTTTCCTAACCTCCTGTTGACGGCCACACCTTCCCCAGGTTGCTGGCGGAGGGGCTGTTCAGTGTTGGGCTGCCAGAGGACATGGCTCAGATGTTTGGATGTGGGGAAACCCTGCTTGATAATTACGAAAGAAGGAAAACAACCCTTCAGGATCACCGCTCCAGATGTGAAAGAGAGAGAGAGAGAGTGGACCCTTCGAGAAAGAGCCGCGCGGAGGAGAGTAGGAAGGAGGGGAGGAGGAGAGCGGAAAAGTGACAGTAAAAAGTCATACTTTGTGACTGATTAGCAACCGTTTCCAATTAGAACAGCAGAGGACAGGAAAACTGTGAGGGGGGGGGGCGACGGGGTCGGCCGGGATTCATTTCCATCCGGCCGGCCTCACGAGCGCACGCACGCCAACAAACAAGAGCCTGCATGGAGTCGAGTTTTCCAGCAGAAGCCCATTTTGTGTTTGGGCTCACTTACACTATTATGCGGGTCCGGTATGATCTCAGCTCAGACTGAGGCTAAACGTGTGTGTCTGTCTGTTTGCAGGTGGGATGTCGTGTTTGTGTGCGTCTGACTGAACGTGCATGTGTGCATCATGCATGCTTGCAAAATGTGCAACAGCCGCAGATGCATGTACTGTACGTGGGCGCGTGTGTGTGTTTGTGTCTGAGTGCGTGGGGCTGCCAGTGTGTCTGACAGGAGAGCAGAGGTCATGCTAAGGTTGGGATGAAGTCAGAATGTAATTATGCTTCAATGAACCAAAGGGGAAGTAATAAAGACCAGCTGCGTGTTGTGTGACTCTTAAAGTTCCACTTAAAGCAGGCTGCACATTCACTCTGCTCTCCCGCACTGTGCCGAGAAGGGAAACACACGGTGTGTTGATGCCGCTGCCTCGAAAAAAAAGAGGGGATGCAAGGAGAAAAAATACACACATGCACGTGCACACAAACACACTCAGACGTTATTAAAAAGCACAGCGTCAGCGGCAAATAAAGAGATAATAAAAATGGGCAAAATATTTCCTCTCACATTCTAATGGGGCAGGGTTGCCAAGGTGACCTGGCGTGCAGCCAGGGACAGAGATGGTCACTGAGTGCATTATGGGAGGAAAAGGGGGTAAGAAGGGAGGGCAACGCACCAGGTGGTTTCACTCGGGTGATCCAATCTCGACTGCTCGTGTCAAAAAAAAAAGAGGGAAAGAAAAGAAAAAACATCAACGGGCCTGTCAAAAACAAGAGGGAAAAAAGGGAGAACTTTATCTTCCCCTGAATGAGCCTCCCTCGTTTCTCTTCACCTCCTGTGCTTTTTCCCTCTCTTTTTCTCTTCTCTTTCTACCCTAAATCTTTCTCTTTCCCTTCTTCTTTTTTTCCCCACTCTTTCTCTCTCATCATCCTCTCCCCATCTGTCTTACTCAGACATGTTTTCCAAGGGCCTGCCATCCGTCGATACCGTATCCACCAACAGTAGCCCGCCGGTGCCTAGAGGAGAGCCCCCTGGGGGAAAGGGAAAAGCCGGGGGGGAGGTCTCCAGGGAAAGGCCTGCTGGGTACAGGGTGATACGGGAGAGTTGGAGCGGAGGTCATAAGCCAAACTACCTGATAACCACGGAGGCTTTATCTGCAGAGCTGCGGTGAGCTGAAGCACCGTCGGCCTCATGCAGCGCCACAACAGACCGAGAGGAAACGGGTCAGGAGTCGTTGGATCTCAAACATACGTGCGGTAATAACAACAATCATAAATCATGTTTATTTGGCAATTTTCTTTTTTTTACAACAGAGACGGAGAGAAAAACACGGCAGGAATGGTTTGTCAGAAGTCACCGGTTTTTATCTGCTTTCAAACATCTGCTGTACATCACTTGACTTTGCATTAAAAAAAAACAGCTCCGTCTGACCGCGAGATAAAAGATCAAATAAAAAGTGAATTGCCGCACACTTTCTTCAATGGTTGCTCGTTATTTGTTTTGTTGTTTCACATTTTATCTTCATGATATAGTTCTATAAACGGCGGATGAACAATAAGTCCTGATGTCTGCCCTTTCCTTTCGGCTTTCATGAAAGTAACATGGAGGAACTCCAGGAGAAGAGAAACAATGGCCTGAAACTCTACGTGCGGGTGCATACATGTGTTTACATTGTGGTGTAAGATCTCCTCGTAACGCCGGGATTACAGGGAGTCATATGAAAGAAAAGCGAGAGGTACGGCTTGGCTCGGAAAGCTCAGCTTGCTGGAAAGGAAAAAAATAAAAACTGTCTGGATTCCTGGATGAAGCTTCCCCGGGAAAAACAAGCAGGACTTTATCAGGGAAAGTACAAGTCACCGGGTCCCCATGTGGCGACTGGAGGCTGCTGCTGTCAGGAGGCAGCGTCGTGAACAGATACTCAGCAGTCACCAGTCATCCCCCGAAAACATGTGGTTCCTGTAAAAAACAACCCGCCCCCCCCTCTCCACCTCCGCGATGAACCCCTTCCTACAGTCACACTGCCCAGAGAGGGATGTGTTTTTTCCTAAGTGTGTCCCCCTTGGGTATGATGCATGCGAGGCCGTGCGTGTGAGTGTGTGCACGTGTGAGGGGGGGGGGACCCGGCGTTATTTCAGTCGTCACCACAACACCATGAGGGGGAGGGGGGGGGGTCATTGAGACGAGCGGTGGCAGTTTCTCGGACGGGATTTTGCGCCAGCCTTGTCCGACTCAGCTATTAAATGGAGGAGTCCAAACATTTACATTATGGTTTTGATTTTTTTTTTTTCAGGCATTTTCCCCTTTTGTTCTAGATCCTTTGCAGAAAGACAGGGATGACTGGAAATGAGGGGGATCGCATGCAGCGACTGCCCTACATGGGACTCGCAGCGCTCAGACCCACCAGGGAGATCAGTCACTAAACATTTCCCTCTTTGTTTTTGAGCTAATAAAACAGGGATCGCACTGTGATTGTTATAGAAAAATATAATTTTAGCCTTTCGGTCGAAACATTAAAATCAACTAACCACGTCATCCTGCGTCTGTTTGTGTCTCTTATGAATTATCATCGCACGACTATTAACTTTCTGTTTTCTGGGAAAACAAAAACACAAATCTCTTGAATAAAAGAGAAGCATATGACATCTTAAAACAATATTGTGTCTGAAGATGTAAGGTGACACAAAACAACACATAAATATAAAGTGATAAAACCTTTGGCAGATGGTCAAGGTCACATGTGAGTGTCCTCCTCACAAGAACAACAGTGTCACTTGTTTCAACAAGTGACAAGTGCAACTTCCTTTTCTTTAAACAGACTAAATATTTTTTTTCCTTCATCCAGATGGTTAGAAGAGTCCTCGAGGATTCTGGAAAGTCCTTCACAACAGCTGTAGGTTTTCTTCAACAACCTTCAGAGGTTTTCAAGGATAGCCCTGCTATTTATTTTTTCAGAAATCCTTAGCTGTGTAATTTACAGTGCTAATAAAAATCAAAGGGGGTTAGCAGGCCACCAAATATACTTAATAACCATGGGATAATTTAACTATGATTCAAAAACATTATCTGGAGCTACAAATATGTCAAATATACAGTTATTGTATTATTTAATATGTAGCATATTCGATGTGGTATTAATATAAATGTATATATAACATACTCAGTTTTAAGAACAACGAGTAAACTATTTAAAAAAATGCACATTAGTCATTATAAATGTGCTGTTATGTTGGGAACAACTTTAAATGATAAAATGTGTATTCAATCATCAATCATCAATGTAACCACCAGATACATAAAGACAGTGTTAGTTCATGTTGGAGGACAGGCTGGGACTCTACAGGCCTGGATCACAGGTGGAAGCACGTGATGCCCCTTTATTCTCCAAGTCAGGAAAGAGAATGTTTGCATTTCACATTATCCAATTAAAATTCATTAACATCATTTAAATGCTTGAAGATCTGATCATTACAGAAGTGTATATTTCATGCAACTGAGACGATTCAGACGAATGTAAATGCCGGAGTTATCAAACTGCTCGTCCAAGCTGCCAGCGGTTTGTTTCTGAGAGTTACAATGTCTTTTTGTACCTCAGTAATGTTAACTAGTAAATATGAAAAGGCAGCAAAACATCCGTTCGTATTTTCTTTATCTGCAACGCGTTTCCCAAGAGGCATTGCAAAGCCCATTGTGCTTGTGCTTGTGCTGCATCCACAATAGTCTGGACTATTAGATGAGCTTGACCTGTTTGCACTGCAACTTTTCCTCTGAATGAACTTTGTTTGAATGTGGCTTCATTTGCTCTGCATTGGTAAATACAATCATTCAACTCACAAGCTGCTTGTACTGTGTTGTTTAATGCCGCAATAATTACAACCTACAACAACCGTGGTATCATCTCCTTCTGCTGAGTGTGGTCAGTGACTAATGCAGGTGAATCTGTCACCGTAGGAACAGTGTGTAACCTTCACAACAAGTATTTAATCTCAGGTGCAGCTTACTCAAATAGCTCTACACGTCTGGCCTGAATGGTTTTTGAAGGTCATCCCAAACAGTGTGGATTCAGGGAGGAGAACCTGCCAAGGCCGGGGGAAAGGTGACCAGGTTGCTGCGAGGAAATGGAAGCTGAGCGCTAAATAGTAGCAACATGAAATCAGCCACTATTATGTCCATGATTTTCCATTTAACCCATGACTCTGCTCCGAACGGGGGAACAGTGGCGTGCCAGAAAGTCACAAAAATACACTTCACACTTAGTCTTGGCAGCGATGTTTCATTTCGCAGCTTTCACTTCCCTAAGTACGTGACAATCCAGAGCCATGAACTAGTAAACACATCCTTCTGGAAAACTCAGCATCGCTCCTCACAATAGAGCTATATCGGAGGGGGGGGGGGGTGGGAACAGTCCTGGAAAGCCAAACAACGGACTGGAGCAAAAAACACATACCTCCTGAAAAACACATCAGGCTAAAAAAGAAGCACTGGACAAAGACACATCCTGTCTCAAATTTTAAAACTCAATGACCCAGCGGCTGATAAAAAGCACATCCCGAATAACAGGCAGGTTGGTGTCAGGACTGGCATCCTGGGGAACGTGCCCAGGGAGAGAGAGGAGGATGCAGGTGGGTCTTCCACCCGACACCAAAAAGATGTCTACAAAGAGGAAATCCTCTGTAATAGTCACAAGAAATGAGAAAAGCCTGGGCCAAAAAAATCCCATGAGCACATAGTTCACAAGTCTGTGTGCGTTCAGATCTCTGAGCAAAGCAAAGGGGTTTTCAGCAAAAGGGGTTTTCTCATTAGATGCAGGGGACAAAAACACGGGGGGGGGGGGTCAAAGAGGTTGTTCTTGCTTTGCTTTGTCTGCAGCGCAATGTAAACTCAAACAGCAATAACCTGCATCAGTAAACCAGGGATGGGCAAACTTGTTGAGGGAAAGCACAGAGACAGACAGAGGACAAAATAATTGCTGCTGTGAAAACTTTTTCCGGAGTTGTTCAGCACTGCTGCGGATAAACATCTCAGTGGTATCATTTACAAGGAAGTTGGATTTAATAAATTCTTTTACCTGCATCCTGTAGTAACACGCTCACAAAAACATGTATCTGTTGCATTTAGTTGAAACCGTGCAGTTGTTGGTCTTAAGTAAATGTCAAAGGTCAATGTCTGATGTCTCTAAAGGACAATCTGCCCAATCGGAAGGTGGAAAGTATCACCTGAATGGGAGGCTCTGATTCGCCCAGAGTCTTTTCCTTATTCTGCAGCAACTCACCCAATTGCAGCATCGATGTGATGTCGTGTGTCTCATTTCTTTCAGTGTCTGTGTTGGCTCATTTCTCGTTGGGAGGATAAAGTTCAGATATGTGCATCTTCACTGCATGTTTTTGAAAATCACAGTAATATAACTTGACTTTCTTCAAATTGGGGAACAATGTATTGTCCAGGCCGACTCCCAGCAATTATATTTCAACATTTAGAGGACACATGCTTCCAGTTAGAAAACATGCAAGGGTACAACAGGACAGGGATGATGATGGACAGTTGGTCAGCCAGATAAATGTATTGAACGACACCATAGATAAATATGATGGATGAACCAAAAGTAGGTAAAGTAAACTCAATGAACTTTTACCTCGATGGAGGGAAGCCATACTTAAGTAGTTGCACAATTGATGCTCTTGTTATCCATACACTATCCATTTGCTGTATATATTACACAAACAGATACACTCTCATATACAAATATTTTAAAACATTCGTAAAGGCTAATAATCCCACTGCTCTTCCACATAATGGGCCACATTACAATGTCAGAAGTTGTTTTCTATCGACCTCTCAGTTCAATGCAACCTTGCTGAAATGTGTTTCAACTGTAGCTTGTATATAAACAAGGTTCCCATTCATACATTAAAAAATGCTCTCTGTATAAATGTGTTGTCTTTGATAAATGGAAGAGCCGCTGAGTGGTGGTCCACACCCCGGTGGAGTGAGGATGAGTACAAACGGTGGCTGAGGCCAAAAACCAAACACTGAAACCCCTTAGAGTCCCCCAACTCAACTATAAACCCTGTCAAAGACGAGTGTGTGTGTGTGTGTGTGTGTGTGTATGTGTGTGTGTGTGTGTGTGTGAATGTGTGCGTCCCACCCCACATTTTGGAAAGTTCTGCCAAACACAGATCCATGTAAGGTCATTAGCCCACCTCGGACGTCTCTGCTTTGTGTCTTAATGGCAACTTCCCAAACACTCAGCTCCTCTCTTCCAGGGCTTCCCACAACTCACAAGAACACACTTTGTCTCATGCAGACACACACACACACACATACAAATACAATACGCCCTGGCAGGAGGAGGCCTAGAGGAGCCCAGACATCAGTAGTAGAGGTTGGTATGATTGTGTGGTGCCCCGGGTGAGGATAAGTTATCGTAACTGACCTTTCCTACTAATAGACATTTCAGTTTTTAAAATATTCTCTGTATATCCTGTATATCACACTGACTTTGACAATCCTTACAACTTCATCCATTCATCCTCCTTTCCTCTTACCTACCTTCATCCATTCATCCTCCTTCCCACATTCCTACCTTCATCGATTCATCCTCCTTCCCACCTTCCTACCTTTTACCATTCATCCTCCTTCCCTCATCCCTTCCTTCATCGATTCATCCTCCTTCCCTCATTCCTACCTTAATCCATTCATCCTCCTTCCCTCATTCCTACCTTCATCCATTCATCCTCCTTCCCTCATTCCTACCTTCATCCATTCATCCTCCTTCCCTCATTCCTACCTTCATCCATTCATCCTCCTTCCCTCATTCCTACCTTCATCCATTCATCCTCCTTCCCTCATTCCTACCTTCATCGATTCATCCTCCTTCCCTCATTCCTACCTTTTTCCATTCATCCTCCTTCCCTCATTCCTACCTTCATCCATTCATCCTCCTTCCCTCATTCCTACCTTCATCGATTCATCCTCCTTCCCTCATTCCTACCTTTTTCCATTCATCCTCCTTCCCTCATTCATACCTTCATCCAGTCATCCTCCTTCCCTCATTCATACCTTCATCCAGTCATCCTCCTTCCCTCATTCCTACCTTCATCCATTCATCCTCCTTCCCTCATTCCTACCTTCATCCATTCATCCTCCTTCCCTCATTCCTACCTTCATCCATTCATCCTCCTTCCCTCATTCCTACCTTTATCCATTCATCCTCATTCCCTCATTCCTACCTTCATCCATTCATCCTCCTTCCCTCATTCCTACCTTCATCCATTCATCCTCCTTCCCTCATTCCTACCCTCATCAACTCCTTCCTCCTTCCCTCATTCCTACCTTCATCAATTCTTTCCTCCTTCCCTCATTCCTACCTTCATCGATTCATCCTCCTTCCCTCAGTGACCTTCATTGATTGATCCTCCTTCCCTCATTCCTACCTTCATTGATTCATCCTCCTTCCCTCATTCCTATTTTCATTGATTCATCCTCCTTCCCTCATTCCTACCTTCATCCATTCATCCTCCTTCCCTCATTCCTACCTTTATCCATTCATCCTCATTCCCTCATTCCTACCTTCATCCATTCATCCTCCTTCCCTCATCCCTACCTTCATCCATTCATCCTCCTTCCCGCATTCCTACCTTAATCCATTCATTCGCCTTCCCTCAAATCCTACCTCCATCCATTCATTCTCCTTCCCTCATTCCTACCTTCATCCATTCATCCTCCTTCCCTCATTCCTACCTTCATCGATTCATCCTCCTTCCCTCATTCCTACCTTTTTCCATTCATCCTCCTTCCCTCATTCCTACCTTCATCCATTCATCCTCCTTCCCTCATTCCTACCTTCATCGATTCATCCTCCTTCCCTCATTCCTACCTTTTTCCATTCATCCTCCTTCCCTCATTCATACCTTCATCCAGTCATCCTCCTTCCCTCATTCATACCTTCATCCAGTCATCCTCCTTCCCTCATTCCTACCTTCATCCATTCATCCTCCTTCCCTCATTCCTACCTTCATCCATTCATCCTCCTTCCCTCATTCCTACCTTCATCCATTCATCCTCCTTCCCTCATTCCTACCTTTATCCATTCATCCTCATTCCCTCATTCCTACCTTCATCCATTCATCCTCCTTCCCTCATTCCTACCTTCATCCATTCATCCTCCTTCCCTCATTCCTACCCTCATCAACTCCTTCCTCCTTCCCTCATTCCTACCTTCATCAATTCTTTCCTCCTTCCCTCATTCCTACCTTCATCGATTCATCCTCCTTCCCTCAGTGACCTTCATTGATTGATCCTCCTTCCCTCATTCCTACCTTCATTGATTCATCCTCCTTCCCTCATTCCTATTTTCATTGATTCATCCTCCTTCCCTCATTCCTACCTTCATCCATTCATCCTCCTTCCCTCATTCCTACCTTTATCCATTCATCCTCATTCCCTCATTCCTACCTTCATCCATTCATCCTCCTTCCCTCATCCCTACCTTCATCCATTCATCCTCCTTCCCGCATTCCTACCTTAATCCATTCATTCGCCTTCCCTCAAATCCTACCTCCATCCATTCATTCTCCTTCCCTCATTCCTACCTTCATCCATTCATCCTCCTTCCCTCATCCCTACCTTCATCGATTCATCCTCCTTCCCTCCTTCCTACATTTATCAATTCATCCTCCTTCCCTCTATCCTACCTTCATCGATTCATCCTCCATCCCGCATTCCTACCTTCATCGATTCATCCTCCATCCCGCATTCCTACCTTTATCCATTCATCCTCCTTAGCTCATTCTTACCTTCATCCATTCATCCTCCTTCCCTCATCCATCCCATCCCTAACCCTAACGCACCATTGGTGAGGCCAAGGACTATTTTGCATTTCAGGTCTTCCTACATTTATTTCAGGAACACACGACCTCAAGAGATCTGTGATGCTGGACTGATAAATGTCGGCCACACCAGCTAGTTCCTCTCACCTGCCACCAAACAGCCCTGAATACTCAGAGGAGTCCAGTAAACAGGACAGTGTGTAATCAGCCTTTGTGTGTGGCTTTAAGTCTGTGAGTGTGTCCTCACTGTAACAGAATCTTTTAACACAGCTTCCTCTCATTCACTATTTTACTACTTCTCTTGTATCTGGCCACGTCATACCGATAACAGTCAATCTGCTCGGAAAACAACATAGATAGGCGGAGTTGAAGCCCCATTCTGCGGAGGCTGTGGGAAGGCTGTGTTCTTTCTTTGGAATTAAGAGTACGTAGACCGGAGCCTTGTGTTCCCACAATTCCTCCGCGTTTCAACACCTCCTCCCCAGCACGGCCCTCGTTGGTCCACGTCTGATCCCAGTCGCCATTTTGCTGACATAACTCCGATCAGATTGTGCATTCACTGAGTCATCGGCACGTGTGCTGCAGCAGCGGATGTTTTTGTTTCAGAAATGAGTGGAGTTTGTTCCTCAGAGGGAGATTATCCTCGATAAAGAAAATCACTGTGTTGATGCAGCCGTCTTTACGACACACTGTACGTACCTGTGCAGAGGAACCAAAGGGAAGAGCTGTTCTCCTGAGTTGCTGTTTCAGATCACAGCTCTGCACTCGTCACCTGCAGGGAATTTATTAGACCCCCCCCACGGATGATGTCAGCATGTTTAAGGTAAACGATATGCTGCATACTTTAGTTACTGCAATACACAAACACACAAACACACACACACACAGTAACACACATGTATTTCCACACACATTTACAGCATGTACACGCAGACAAAATCAACACAGACGACTTGTGCTTTCACACATGCAGTATCTCTCTCACTCTCTCTGTCACACACACACACACACACACACACACACACACACACACACACACACACACACACATGCACACACTGTGACTCAGGTCAGCAGAATGTGTTTGCTGCCTGCTCAGTTCTCATCTGGCGGCTCCAGACATGAGATAACATGGATCCAATGATGACTGTCTGTCTGACCGGGGGAAAACGACCCCCAGGGCTGAGGCCTGTTGACTCCCTCATGTGCACACACATGCACACACACACACATTCACACAAACACAGATGTACACAAACAATCCCCAGCCCTTTCCATGACATATTCCAGTTAATCCCAAACAATCACATGAGGTGGCGGCGTGCGGGTAATCCGTTGCATATGGTCGAGAGGTAATGTACACATGCAACCCCTTCATTTACTTTACTGTTTATCTATGATTAATCAGGCAACTACATCCTGTCACCCGCCTATAAAACAATACATATATCTTTAGGCTAATGGTCCAGCACAGTGTTGTGTAATGTTTAATGTCTGCCTCAGTGGATTTACACACACATAGAAGGAGGATTTTAAATTGGTAAAGGCAAATGAAAGTGGATCCCATTACTAGCACAGGAATCTTGGACTATGTGGAGGATGTGCGATACCGAGGAAGAGCCCTAGGTACATGACACTTTACAAGAAACTTAAATCTGGAATCAAAGCAGGCGATGACTTTCTTGTCGAGAAATTTTTGGAATGCTTTGCTGTCAAAGGACAGAACAGAGCCACGGCTAAGATCTCAGAAATTGATCAGATTTCACCTCAGTGGGATCATAGCGCCTCTGCCGACACACACACACACACACACACACACACACACACACACACACACACACACACACACACACACACATACATTAACAGAGAGTAATTTATTGCATTGCAAGCTAGAGCTACAGTTACATATTGCAGGGCTACACACAAGCACCTGTGTTCCTGAATCACACACATACCGTGTAAAACCTACGTATGCGAGTGTCCCATTACCGATATATCCATGTTATTTTACCCCTTTGCAGTTTTCCTCCGCGGCCAAATGCAACACAGTTTGGAAACTCCACATGGATCCCTTCCCATCATTGCCATAGTTGCCATTTTCATAGCATTAGATTTTTCCAGAGTGGAGAACTTCTGTTTGTTTTTACTGCTACTGTCACACATTCAGCTGCCTTGCAACCTGGTTCAAGCTGCCCGACCTGACAGAGCCCCTTTGTATCATAAAACTGGCACACAAACTACACACATGAACACACACACATGAACACACACACACACACCTTTGCCGGGATGTATGGAAATGTACATTCGCATGCATTAATGACAGATAACAAAGGCGCCCCCTCAAGCACACGCACAGTCACCCACACCCCCTGACAGTGAGAAGGTGAGCTTGTTCCTTTACATCAGAGTTTCCCTCCAGTTCGCCTTGTTGGGAAATAATAAGTCGTGTTTAACCGGCACAAAAGGAAACAGAGAGAGGGGTGAGAAAGAGAAGGATGGAGTGAGGGGAGAGGGAGAAGGAGAGAGAGAGAGCAGCCACCGTGTCCACTCGCACAAAGAGTGTGTGTGAGTGCCAGCGTTGCAGATGGAGCAAGTGAGTACGCAATAACAACGCCGATGACTGATATTTCTTTAACACTGGAGCCTATTCCTCCGCATGGAAAAGAGCAGCAGCCGAAGAAGAGGAGGAGGAGGAGGGGTGGCGAGGAAGGCTGGCGAGAGAAAAAAAAAAGAAAAGAAAAAAGCTATGTATTCACCTGATGCCAGACCACAACATTATGACCCAATCCTTGTTATGTTTACTGGTGGGGAACACTCGGTGGTGCAGGAAGCAGCTATAACATTGTTTTTCCCTCCTGTTAAAAAGCCTGTGTTCTAGTAAAACTTTGGGGGGGCTCGAACCCACAGCTCCCCTCAATCCGCTTCCAGGGGGAAAGCTGAGTCACCTGAGCCCGCCTCTGCCCTCCAGCTCTCTCCATCCATCCTGCCATCTTTCTTTTTCTCCCGTCTCTTTCTCTCTGCGTTTGGAAGAAGCCCTGGAGAGCAGATCTGAGCCAAAATGAGAAATAAAGAAAGACATTTTTATTGCAGATATATTCTCACTGACATGGATCTATAATGTAACACACACGAGAATCTGCTTTGACACATCGAGGCGTGACAAAGCAGATTCTCGTGTGTGTTACATTAAACCGGAGGTGTGTGCAGCAGGTACACACAAGCAAGGGTCGATTGTAAGTTAACCTCTATTGTGTTGTCATGTCAGATGGGTTTAAGGCCCAGAGACTGACTGACTCAGTGAGAAGGGTCAGAGAAATATAAAGGAGATTTCTCTCTTGTTGAGTCATTCGGTCACGGGCTGCCTTCTAAAGATGTCGTCAACACAACAGAGGGATCTCTCACACAAACAGATATTGTGTTACACGAACAACAACCAAGAACAGAAGGGGAAAGCAGGACAGAGAGAGAGAGAGAGAAAACAAAAAAAAAACAAGGCCACTATAATAACAAGGCCAAGGCAAGATGGATCTGTTGTTGTCTGGAAGAGGACATGACGGCGCAAACTTTTTCATTACAAATAGATTGGACCGGGCGCTGTTGTTGTGTGGTCTCTGTGTAAACTCCCTCGATATTTTGTTTTGAGACTTTTTGTTTGTCTTCGGGAGACCCAGGAATCTCTCTGCGAGGGGGGGCAGTGTCGATTTGTGTACAAGAGAGTGAGGCGCATGGGGGTGAGGGTGAGACGAGGGGAGACGAGGGGAGAGGGGCGACGGCAGGACATTGCTCAGGCCTGCGTGCGCACGCTTCCTCACCTTGTGCGACCTCTGCATTTGTCTGGATGTCAGACGTTTGAGCTTCGGCGCTTTCGGCAGCTCCTCTCGATCCAGCAGCACAGAGTTGGACTGGAACCATTACGTACAACATTAACCGGGCATCTACCACCCCCCCAACCCCCCACCTCCCGCTCTGCCAACCTCCTCCATCCCTCCATCCATCCCTCCCTCCCTCCCTCCTGTACTGCCTCTGACTCGGGTCCAGCTCTACAGGGCTGTGGGCTGGTGTTGTTATTGTTGTTTTTCGTGCTGAGAACAGGAGCCCAAGCCAAAATTGACTCCTGTTACAATAACAAGACCTGGAGGGCCCCTGCTCTGCTCTATCTGAGACTTTATTGGTACACGAGAGCACCAACAACGGTGTCTGTGGACGATCAACAACCAATTTGCCGAGGCCTGGGGAGGGAGATCAGCCAGACGCTGCTCTCTTTTTTTTTTTGGGTCTTTCATCGGGAGCTGGGCCTCTGTCACTGTGAGACAAGCATCTCTGCTGACTTCCTGGTGTGTGTCATCGAGGCGATATGGAGATACTGGAGTCCAACACGTGGACAAGGACAGTACGCCTTTTCTTTCATGGAGGTCATTAGGAAGTAGATATGGACAGGCACACACGCACGCACACACACACACAGACACACACACATACACACACACAAACTGGCATCTCTACAGTTGGATGCATATAACGATATTTGGATGATTAATTTTTAATTTGTAAACACCAATAGTTCATGGGCTACAAAAATTGGGCTGTAAATACAAAGGAAAACATTTTCAGATACTTAGTCGAACTCAAGTTGGAGCGCTGACATCATGTGCACGTGGAGGAGAATGAGTTCAACCATTAAGTCTTTATTGTAGTTTTTACTACTTGCTAAGTTGTGTCAATATAAATGTAGGTGGAGCTGTTTGTTTCATCTTTACCTTATGTACTATTGTTAATGAGCAATTTCTTAAAATGACAGTAGCCTTCATCCTGTGGTTTCTTTTTACGATATAGATGATGTCAGCAATTGAGCTAAATTGAACGCATTGTAAATGTTTCTAAAAACAGAAACATGATACAATGTAATTCATATAAAAGAACAGATTTTAAATAACATAAGAACATGTTAAAATAAAAAAAGGAAATACAAAATAAAGAGTAATAAAATTAAATAAATTCAACACTGCACCTCTCTGGACTCTTAACAATACACATGCTAAATTTGAAGCTGATAATAGGAATGATTCACTTTAGCAGGACACAACCTGACCTGGTTGGTGTTGGACCCGTTGGCCTCCTCTGGTGTATTGTCATTATAAGCGTCACAATTCAACTCCTGTCTAAAATGCTTTGGTCGTCATTCCCCCCCCTTCACTTCTGAGGGCTGTACAGGTGTCGAGAAGCTTGTGAGGACAGTCACAGCCCAACGAGCATCTAATTGACGGCCTAGTACTAGTACATGTTTTTATTTGGACAAATAACTGTTAGGACAACCACAGAGAGTGCAAGCTGTCGCTAACCCGGTTGACAAAGGGGTTTCTGATGAAGAGAGCAGGGATTAGGCCGGTGGAGGAACCCCTCAGACCCTTCGATGCCCCTGAATACTGGGGAAAGCCCACTCATTCCATCCGAACTATTTACACAACTCCTTGGAGAAAATTGGCCCATGGCAGTCAGCTTTTCCATGTGCGCCACACAGTAGAGACGCTGTTACCATAATTGTCCTCTTACACGAGCAGAGTGCATATACGGTACAGTATTTACAGTAAGAAAAATAAAGACAGGAGGGATGGAGAGAGGAGAGCAAGAGTAAGAGAAAGGGAAAAGTGCTGATCAGTGAGGAGAGAGTGGGGTTCCACGGATATCCCCCCCCCAACACAAACACATCCAGTGTTGATTTTTGTCATTTTCTTGGCTCTGTGAAGTCCAGTAGTTGGCAGAACAGAAGGCTCTCTATGGTTTGTATGACGGGATGTCCTGGTCCCGGGGGGGGCATCCCGCTGCCTCAGCGAATGCCCTCTTCCCTCCTTCTGTGGTGACCCTTACCTCCCTTCTACTCTACTCTCTCTCTTCCATGCTTTTTCTCTCGTTCACTCATCTGCCTTTTCTTCTCCTGCCTCTCTCCTCTGCAGAACAATCGACCTGGGCCCAGGCTGCACCTATCGCCCAGCTGGCATCCATTGCTTGCAATTAGTTCCGAGGCATGTGTCTGACAGCATGCGTACTCGTGTGTGTGTGTGTGTGTGTGTGTGTGTGCAAACTCGTGGGTGCGTTTCTGCAGGCTTGCACGTGTGTGCCAGGGTGAAAATGTGTGCACACATCTGAGCATAAACACATTTTCCCTTCTCTGCACTTTATGATCAGCAGAAAATCGGTAAGCTTGGGGTGGGGGGGGGGCCATGGAAGGACACGGGTCTGACCAGGTCCGATTATTAAGAACAATCCATCAATATGCGGCGCAAGACCTGGAGCGGGCTCAGTAGAAAAACATGGCAGAAACAAAAAAAAAAGTGAAAGCCGAAAAAAAAAAAAATGTGGTTCTTACGAGGAGGGAGAGAAAAATCTGTCTTTACAATCCCCCTGTTCGGGCTTGCCAACTTTCTGCTGGCTGTTGGTAGTGCGGAAATGAGAGCGTGCTAGATTCTCCCCTCCCGAGAATAACACAAACCCCTCAAAGCTCAAATCAAACACACAATCCACGTCACAGGAAACCATTTTGAAGCGTAAAACCTCCCAATGGGAGCTCCATTTGAATGCTGCGGGTATGCGCTGCCTCGCTCGCCCCCTGTGCCTCCCCCTCCCTCCCCTCCCGCTCTCTCAAGGCTTCAACCACAACCTAACCCGAACCACACCACCTCTCAGACGACAAGACTCCCTTTCTCTCTCTCTCTCTCTCTCTCTCTCTCTCTCTCTCTCTCTCTCTCTCTCTCTCTCTCGCTCTCTCTCTGTCCATCCCCCCTTTATTCCTTCCCTTTTTTTCATTGTTCGTCTTTGCCTCTCTCTACTGCATAATCAACAGCTTTAATTTCATCATCAACAATTACAACGAAAAAACACAGATAAATAGATAGATAGATGGATGGATAGATAGATAGATAGATAGAGGGATAGATAGATGGATAGATAGATGAATAGACTTTTGGAATATGTTTGTCCTGAGTGACACATGGTTTAATCAGGTTAAGGGTCATGTGCCTGCTCTCTCTGTTGAAGTACTCAAGTGACCTCTCCTGCCGCCAACAGCCTTCACCCCCCCCCTCCGTCTCAAACCTCAACCACAATCTCCCGTACCCCCATCCTGCTCTCCTCGCTCCTCTGAACCTCCCTCCCTTCTTCCCCTTCGTCCTCCTCTCCGCCTGGCAAATGAAACGCAGGGGTCAGGAGGGCATATGGGAGGCAATCACAGTAGTTTGTTTTGGCTCTCTTACCCCCACGCCAAGTCCTTGGCTGTGCAGGAGCAATGCCGCCACCTTGCCTGCCTGCTGCCTGGGAAACAAACACATCCTTAATCACCCAGAGGCCCTGTATCCGCCAAGGCCACACTAGTAGAGCCCCGTCTGACAAGCTCAGGCCAGAGAAGCTGCACTCCATCTGATGAACTCGGGTCACTCGAGTCAAGCTCCGACTACTGAACCCTGGCCACATTAGAGGCAGCCAGACAGTCAAATCCAGGTCGCCTTAGCTGAGTACCCTTTGTTGAACCGGTGCCAGCGAGGACAAACTCCTGAAGCCCCGGCGTCGACTCCGCTCAGGCCGAGCTAATCAAGCCCCGATGCTCCGACCTGGGCCAGGGACGTCAAACCCCGCTGAATGAATCCAGGCCACAAAAGTCCAGCCGCGCTGCTTGAAAGCGGGCCAGAAAAGTCTGATCTATCTTTGGCTGGGTGAGCAGTTCTGTCATTATGTTGGCTAAGTGTTGGCGAACAGAGGGATTGTCTGACGTAAGCGCTGCGCAGCTGAGGGCTGGCACCGAAACAAGATGGAGACAGGCGAGAAGATGCTTGAAATGGGAGCCAGTGGCCGACAGCCATTCAGACCAGAGATGAGTTAAACAAATAGTGTTGTGCCATCCATCCCTCCTAATCCCCCCCGAAACCAAGACCTATAGCTTCTAAATCTCACTATTTTTCTCTCTGTCCATCTGTCTCTCAACAGTTCACCTTCTCAAATATTTTCCTAACCGCTCTCGCTAACCACGCAACCCTTTACCGCACTTTCACCCTTCAGCCAGTCACGTACACACGGACTCGAGGATCAGGGTCAGAAAATTGAAACGCATTCAAGTCTGAGAATGTGTTTGTGCAATTGTGTTTGTGTGTAAACAATAGCGGTACTAAAAAACCCAGCCAGCATTTTTGCAGCTCCCCCACGAGTGTCTGTTTGACAATGAGAGCTAAGGCGGCACCTCAGATCTGTGTAATACTGTAAACCACAGCATTCTCAGACCTGAAAGAATCCCCTCTCTGGAGCATCTTATTAGCATGTACTGTGCTACACACTGTACATTATGCTCCGTCTCCATCAGGATGCTGGACAATTAACCTCAAGTCCCTGCTCACTGGGTGATACAAAGAGATTAGTGACCCTGGTTTGATTGTGCGTGATGGGGAGAGACTTGTGTTAAAGTACATAAGATCTCATCGCTCGGAGGAAATGAATTCACCCAATCTCCGAGACTCATTGTTCCCAGGGTCCCTCCTCTGTTCTCCTCTGAACCGTGGTTTCGAGTCCGGCTGACCCGCGGGTAGAGGCAGGAGCAGCGTTAGACTCACTGATCCCAGACCAGCCCACCGTGCAGCCGGGCGGCAGCTGGAAGCGCTGAGCAGGTACGTGAAGCGCTGAGACCAGCCGGGACTTCCAGGAAGTTCAGCATCAGGGATCAGTCTGTGTTATTGACTTGGCAAAGCCTCCAGCCAGTACAATTCCATCAGAGAGGGATTCACTCACTGCACAAGTCTACATATGTGTGTGTGTGTGTGTGTGTGTGTGTGTGTGTGTGTGTGTGTGTGTGCAGACCAGGACTCAGCGCTCTGTGGTCCAGATGGGTGGCCGGGCCCCAGTTGATTTCTGTTATGTTAACTGAATCCATTTGAACATTCAATCCGAGTCTGTCTCTCCCTGGAACACATATGTATTCCTCATGCATCAAACTGGCTCTCGTTGGCCACTGTACTCTTCTTCTTTATGTATCGCTGTTATAAAGTTGTTCAAAATGCAAATGTGTGTGTGTGTCGAGCAGCTGGCAGGGACCACCCAGCTGGCAGAGGAGCATTGTGTTGATAGAAGATAAGCTGTAGAGGAGTGTGAGGAGAAATGCTTCCCCTCTTTCAGACAGACCGCTGCGCATAAGCTTCACAAACACAATGCCACAAAAACACAATGCCCGATCGCTCCGCCCCCCTCTCGCTCACCGCAAATAAATCTTTCTGCGCAAACACAGATCAAAGATGCTGCCATTCCGGTTTAGTGATGAGGGCTGGCATGTGCCATCTCCTTTTGACAGGACTTCTAATTGATCCTAATTGATGTTGTGACAGCCGGAGAGGGGAAGGATCTCCGGAGGAGCACAAAGTCGGAAAACAGCGTTCAGTTTTTATTAGGCACCAGAACTGCTGAAACAACCAGAATTAGACATTGCTGGCTTTGCTGATTGATCCTTTGTGTTCCCCTGAAAGGCAGTGGATGTCCATGATGAAGCAATAAGATGCATCCCACAAACCAGAGCAGGACCAGATATTAACAAACTGTACAAACAGTGGTGGGAGAACGATTTAGATCTTTAACTCATGTAGAAATACCACAATAAAAAAGCATCGGCTGCGAAATGTAAAGCTAATTACTTACATACTTCTGGGAAGAGTCAATAAAAAAGATTTTTTATGGTTAGGATTTTCTATATATATATATATATATATATATATACCTTAATCTGCAAAACTAATAGTAACAAGCTGTCAAATAACTCCTGAGGTGATGTGAGGACTTGTCCCACCGCTGTGTGTGTGTGTGTGTGTGTGTTTGAGCATCGACCTGAGGACATTGTTGCTTTTATTGTTAGGGTAAGAATAAGCTTAGGGTTAGGCATTTAGTTGTGATGGTTAAGGTAAGGTGTTTGTTCAAAACAACTCAACAAAGCATGGACAGACTTTTTTCAAACTTGGTGGGAGTATTATTCAGGAAGGTATCTCAAGGTTATACATTGATGGTGAGAGTCAGCAAGAGAATAGTGAGAAAGACACATTTTCAAAGATTTCGCTACAAATTATAAAGCTGCAGAGACAATCTGAAGCTTTTGATTAGATTCCATCATATGACGTCATATGATAAGTGATGTCATGACGACGTCACAATGAAGTCAGGAAATTACGTCATGCATAGGTCTTTTGTTCATTTCCCAGGAGCCTTTGCATCGTATAGGACACAGACACGACTTCAAGCTTCTCTCAATCACCTTGACGACACTATGAAGTCAGGAAATGAAGTCATACAGTAGAGGGATCCATAACCTTTGGCAACCAATGAGATTAGAGACTTGATTTTCAGTTTATTAAATTCAACCAATCATATCATCATATGGTAGAAAGGACACGAAGATGATTACATTATGAACAGGCATTATTAACAGTTGAATATAAAAACGTATAGCCAAGCCTGATGAGGTTATATAAAGTGCATGTGCAGGGTTTACATCTCCCCTGCATTTGATTTAGTTCACACGAAGCAGAAAATTGCACAGAATCTAGTGTGTGTTTTTTTTACTAATGAATGTTTTGCTATACTGTTCACTCACAAAAGGAGATCATCTGTCATTCACTGTAATATTAGAAATGCATGTTTAATAGCAATCTACACAACAACAAACAGCGGGTTCCCGTGTTTCCTCCAATGTCCTCCTTCAGTTGTTGCTCCTGGCCACAAGCCAACAAGTGTATATATGTGAGTACTGTACAACCATGTATATACAGTGAGGGGCCACATCAGGGTGCATTTTATGTTTTCGAGTGGAGCACAGGCATCATGTGTGCATGTGTGTGTGTGTGTGTCTCTCGCTCGCTGTGTAGTAAATTCTTGGAAAAACGGAAGATGTCAACTTTTTTTTTTTTTCAAGGGAGGGTGCGTACGGTACATGGACTCACACTGAAGCAGACACACACACGCACACATATATACACACACTTATGGGGTGACAGAGTGCACTGGCTGAGCTCAGATGAACCAATGGCAACCTGGGGAAGGAGGAATGTGTATGGCGGGAGTCCAAGAGAGGCCGTCAGAATCCTCAGCAGGCAACCCCGGTTGTCTTAGTGAACACAAGTGTGAGTGGGTGGGAGTCGGCGCGTCTGCACAAGAGGCTGGTCGGGGTGGTAATTGTGTAACGATATGAGTTTGCAGACAGTTGGCGATTAATTGTGTGAATGTAAAGGAATGTACTGGGACAAAGGCGTCAGTTTAAACCCTCCGATTTAAAGAGAGTTCATTGTATCTGAAGCCCTCTTTGCTTTCCTTGCAGACAGTCATGCACCGGACGGGCCCGGCGACCACATAATGACGAGAGAAGGTGCAACATTACTGCTGCGGCTGCTGCTGGATGCTGCCTCTAAACTCCTTGACATCTAAAGGATGCGGTGAAGCATCTGCAGGCAAAGAGCTCCCTTGCAAGTGGGCAGCTAATACCGCTGGCGAGGAGGAGATGTGTCCCCTCGGGAGGCCGCAGCGAGTCAGGGAGGATGCTCACTACACCGCCACTCATCCCACTGATCCCAAAAATACAGCATGATGTCATTGAGATTCCAAACGTGGACTGCAGCGGCAGGAACAGGGTCATGTGTGCACTTGACTAATGCACAAGCGAACGAGAGAGGGAAACAGGGGAGGGAGAGAGGAGCACGGAGGGAAAAAAGGGAGAAGAGTGAAGGGCTGTTTAAAATATTCAACCCCCCTTCCATTAACTTACCGTGTAGGGATGGGAACACGACCTGCACTGTACATCTCATGAGAGGGGGGGGGGGGGGATGGTGCACTGTGGGAGTAGACCCTCTTTCATCCAGTAGCCCTTAAATCCAGCTCAGCATTTTCTCAGTGATGTCATCTCTTTCTCACTCTCACTTCACCCTCACCTCCATCTGCTCTCTCATTCCGTCCTTCCCGAGTTTTCTGCGTCTCGCACGCACATGCTCGCATCCCCCCCCCCCATCCCTGCGCACTTACCCCACGTGTGGTGCATTACAATATACAATGCATCTTGTTCAACACGCACACACGCACACACACACACACACTGATGCCTATAAATCTGAAGCTTCCTGCCCTCTTTCCAAGGTGAAACTGGAATAGTGTGTGTGTGTGTGTGTGTGTGTGTGTGTGTGTGTGTGTGTGTGTGTGTGTGTGTGTGTGTGTGTGTGTGTGTGTGTGTGTGTGTGTGTGTGTGTGTGTGTGTGTGTGTGTGTGTGTGTGTGGTGCTTGTGCGCTGGTTGCAGACACATTACCTCTCAATTCCTTCACACTCCTGCAGCATCATCTGAGAGGCCGGGAGAACAAGAGTTTTAACAAACAGGGAAATGGCTGCCAGCTGCATGGACAGGGCTAGCAGCTTTTTATTGGGTATGAAGAGAAGGGAGAGACATGGGGAGAACATGGAAGAGAGGAGTGTATGAAGAGGGAAAAACTATTTAGAAGTCATTATTTTTGCAATATATTACTCGCTGAAGTTTTTATTTTGAAATACACTCCAACAGGGAAACATTTAAAGAACACTGACATGTCTGCACTTGGCTTTGTGACGTGAGGGCCGAGCGCTCTGCAGGAGACGGCGAGCCGGCCGGGCTCGGCCAGCAAACACTGCTCTGATCTGCTCGTGCAGGAACACCTGCTTACATAAAGTCAGGCACCTCCTTTTCATCCTCATTTACCCCCGACATTATTCAACGATGACTGGATCGTTTAATATTACAATTTAATTACCAACACACATGGACTTTTGATTAAAATCAAGTTGATTAAAGGGGTCTGGATGGACATTTTCTGCATTCAGCCTGGAGGTCACATGCATTGTAGATTTGGGATAGAAAATCAAATGTGTTTGTTAAAATATTTGCCCTTTTTATTGCCAGGTTCATGTCTGCAGAGCTATAACAGATCAAGTTAAAGTGCTGCAACGTGAGGAAACACTTTTTGTCTTACTTCTTGTTTTGCAGGCAGGGGGGTGCAGCACTGGGAAAGTGACCTTTCCCTCGGATCACATGAATGAAAGACCCTCAAACACACCCATTGACCCCACACTGTAATTAAGGAGTCAACTGCTAATGTATGCAGTGGTTCTGGGGGTCGCCGGGCAGCTCCTGCAGCAAAGGAGGGGAGGATAATGAAAAAGATAACATTTTCCAGGATAGGTGGTCCTGCCTGTCCCCTTGACTCTAGCTGTGTCCCGATTCCGTCGGAGGCCCCCTAGTCCACGAAGGCCAAACCAAATTAGATGTCTGGTCGTCAAGCAACATTGGACAAAATAAGAACGTTTTAATGGTTGATATTTTGTGTAGCTGTTGTACGTTTGAGCTGAAGCAAGATACTTAAGCGTTGGGCATCTCGTCCCTTTAAAAACATCACTGAAGAGCAAAGAAACCCCAGGATAGGCTGGCTCGAGTAGGAACCACCCTTTGGAGCCTTTGTTTCTCTGCAATGGAAGGACGCATTTGTCGGTCGCATTGGGAAGAGCCTTCGAAAAGATTAGTGATGCTGCTGTTACACAATCGGTCTTAGAATGCGGCCTTCGAAGGATGTGGTCCTAAATTGAGACACAGCTTCTTTCTATACTTCCTGGTGATGACTGCAGCCTTTCTCACAGCCGTCACCAGGCCATCATCATCATCATCATCATCATCATCATCATCATCATCATCACCATCATGGCTTTAGCTGCTGATCAACAGAAATGCAAGAATTTTGATGGCTTTTAAAAGCTATTTCTCAACGCTCAGACTGTTCACGCCTCTCGAACCCGTAGGAATGTGATTAGGAACTCCACACGGCATGTGGACTTCCTCTTGCCTCATGAGGTCTTAAGGTAAAGGTTGCATTGTGAGGTCAACCCGTTCCTCTCTGGAAAAGAGAAACGATAATGTGTTTTGTTCACATCCAAACACTACGTGATTTTGGCAGCTCCTCCACAGATGTTACCACTTAAAAATCAAAGTCTGTGCTTCATCGGCTCGTGTAACATTTTTATTGATTAGAATTATAACCCAAATTATATTGTCAGTACAAGTATTAACACAGGGGGGGGAAAAAATCGAATCATAAATCTTTATTTAATTTTGCAGTAAATTATTTTTGTGAAACACATTAGTTCCATCACTCAGAAAACCGTCAGTCAGTGGGCTTTTATTGTGTAAATCCTTCTGTTTTTCTTTTTTTCAATTACTTGTTGATGTTAATGTGTTGTTTATAAAGAGCTGAAATGACTCCGACATTTATCCGTGTGAGCAAGAGATGATCTCATTACCCAAATGTGTCTGTGTCTCGTCTGTGAACCATAAAATATCATCTAATTCCACGTCGCAGAATCCAAAATGTGAGAAACACTGCATGATCCCCACTGTCAACAGGCCTTAAACAGAGTAATAAGCATCCCGATGCCTATTTAATGACACTGGGATCAGCTGCAGCAGATTTTGTACAAGTGCGTGCGACTGACTTGAGAGGGAACAGGGTATCCCCATGACAGGGAACAGAAGGAGAACATTGACAGATTATTGCTTGGCAAACACCAGAACTTGATTTCCCAACTTCCATGTGGGGTCGGCTCTACAGGAATCTTGTCTCCTTCTCTGCTGGTTAAGCAGCTGTTTCTCCAGAGGACCAGACTGGGCAGCATTGAGCTGCAGAGCCGAGAAAAAATAAGAAAGTGAGAACAAGTCGGACAGAGGAGAAATGGAGTGGCTGGGTAACAGGAGGCTTGTTTTGCTCCAAATCAGATTGCTTTATAGCAACGCAGGGGGCGAATGGTTCCAGGCAGCAGACAATGAGCCAACAGGTTCAATATTGACATTCTCCTTAGTGATAGCTGAGTTGGCTGGGGGGGGGGGGGGGTCAGGGACTGGACCTTCGGAGCAGCCAGCCAGCATTAGCGGTCACGGCTGGGGGACGCTTACAGTAACCTTGGCCTCTCAGTATAATGGAGGGTCTGAGCGAGCCCAGGAGAGGGCCGTCCCCTTTATGGGCCTCATTACCGTAAGAGGGCTCAGTCCTCCAGTGGCCCGATTCAAACACAGATCATTACTTCGTCAAAACAGCTACCAGACCACATTGGCAGACGCGCCGGCCAGCTTGTGCGGCAAACACAGCCTCCGAGTGCCAGTTGTTGAGCGCAGCAGCCGTGGGAGATGAGGCGAGGAGAACACAAGAGAACGTAAGCAGAGCACTTTTGGACATGTGACCGTTTATTAGTTCTTATTCCAACAGCACTTACAATTAGACAGATTCACTGGCAGGACCCACATCCGAGGCCAAAACAACCACACACGCACAAACACATGGACAATCTTTTTCTCCGAGTCATGGCAAGAAGGGGGCTACCGCAAAATAATAAAACACTCCAGCGAATTCCATGTCGTCGCTTTTGCTGAAACAACATCTCGATTGTTGTTCACCTTAAGCGGCCAATTAAACCGAGGCAAACTCGTAAAAGAGGAACGGATGTGGGTCGTCCAGGTGAGCGGGTCCAACTGGCTGAGAGTCAGGGGAGGGACCCCCCCCCCCTGTACGTCTCCCCAGGGTGGCAGAGGACAAGGAGACGAGCAGAGAGAGGCACGAGAGAGAGGTGGAGGAGGCGAGCCGTGGAAGGTGGAGGTGCTGAAGTGCTGGTGATGATGAGGAGTAAAAACGAGAAGGAGGTGGAACATGAGGAGTAGGGGCAGCAAAACGAGGAGGTCATCTGAGGTGATGGAGATTCTGTACGGTGGGCTGGTTTCATGAAAGATGGAGCAGGGCCACTCTCCTCCTCCACTCTCCTCCTCCACCACTCTCCTCCTCCTCCTGCTGTGATTCTGCTCTGGCTCTCGTTACTGGACTGGAGCCTCACTAACTCGCTCTGCCTCACACTCACACACACACACACACACACACACACACACACACACACACACACACACACACACACACACACACACGTCTCCGGTCTCCCACACACATGCTCATTCTTCTTTACTACATACTTGTGAGTGTTTCGTACATAAATAGAAGTGACATCACAACAGTCGCGCTGTAAATCAATACTTGTTGCTCCCAGTGAAAACACCCACGCTGCACAACGCGCCGAAGAGTTCCCGGTCGGGTGGGGTTGTCTCAGAGTCCGAACCATTCAGTGACCCCTCCTCTCCTGGGGTCCAGTCGCTGCCTCTGCTTCTCGTCCTCCATAAACTTCTCCTGCATCTCCTCCACGGAGCCCTCCTTCGGCGTCTGCTCCTTTTCCGGGAAGATGTCAGGGAAGGTGAACGTCTGGCCCTGGGCCTGAGATGCAGAGGCAGAAAAAAAAAGAGAGAGCACAATGAGCCAAGAAACCATCATGTTCTTATCTGATCACAGGATGAATTACGTGTTTATCATCTACTTAAAATCTTTTCACAAACCAATTTTTGGCTAACGAAAAATGTGTCAAGCTGCATTTTCCTGAAACCATTTCCCGTTCTTTTACAGAGATGAGAAGCGAGATACTGATTTGGAATTCAGGACACTGGTTCTCCCTCTTCTCCTTCCTCCTCTTCCAGTCGCACAAACGCTCGCTTTTCTCTCTGGCATTCAATTTCTCCAACTCTCCCACATTTTGATCTCTCATCTCTCTCTCTCCATTTCTCTGGTCTTGATTTATTCAGAGGGAAAGGATGGTATCCATTATTTATTCCATACCAACCCATCTCTGGCCATGGCTAATGCATCGCTGGCCCAAGTGGAGTCTGTGTCAGGCTGCCGTAGAGTACAGTACAGTGCACGCACATGCATGCTTGCACGCCCACACAAAAAAAAAAAGAGCAGGTCAGTGGGTGCAGGCGTGCGCACGGATCTATAGCCGATCCCTCCCGGTCTCTGCCATGGACACCTGGCAACAGAGATCCGCTGTTACCAGTCTCATCCTCGAATGACTCTTCCTCGCATCGGGCCCTGATGATAACTTGCGATGATGAAAGTGCACTTACGCGTGTCGGTTTCATCCCAGTGTGTTTGGATTCGGAGCAAACTGTTAATCCCCCCAAATGTTCCCGAAGTGATTCATGGTCACTAACGCTGCCGTCTACACCAAACAACAGCTTCCTCGTGAGAAATACTCCCAACGCCATTCGGTGACTCATAAAAGTCTCAATTATTTTATATGGAGACCTACGCCTGTAACAAAAAATGAATTGCTTCCACGAACACAATTGTCAATCAACTACTCTGTTTAAATATGTGAAATACTTTGTTTGGGGTCAGTGCGTAGGCGTCCAGGAATGGTCTGGCCCTGATGTGAATGTTACTTTGTCTGTCTACAACCCCCAAAATACCGAGAGAAACATGCATATAATTACCACATAGCAAGGTTTTATTCCCCAAAGGGGGCAGACAACATGAAACTCGCTCAGCCAAAGATGCAGATGAAGTTGGACTCGTCTTCTCAACTGGGACGACCTACAGCAGGAGTCTCGGGTTGTATTACTCTTGTATTTATATATTTGTGCGTGTATAAATATGTGAGCTCAGGTGCTTCAGGAATTTTAAATTTTTTTTTTGCTAAGCCCATAAAAACATCAGTTTCAGACAAGACAAGATAAATGATGGCTGGATAATCAGTGGACTCCCGTTCGTAAAAACAGTGAGTGGATAAACGCTGGTTAGAGTTTTGTCACACACAAGTTATGCGATTTGCTCCCTACCACATATTTAAAAGCAGCAGACTGGTTTTAAACTAATTTTCTTGCTATTTTTATGTCCCCATGAATCTTAAGTCTGCAGCATTTACTGCTTTAAGAGGACTAACTGTTAACTGTTGGTTTAAATGGAGTTGCTGCGTAGACTGATTATTGATGCTCCTGCTGGTAGGAAGGAAAGAGCTGTAAATCCTAATGTATAAGCAGTTGAAGGGAACAGAACGATAATGCTGCAAAAATAATATTTTCATTCCATTTTAAAACATCAAACCCTGCAATAAAGTAGCTTTCCTTTAATAAGTTAAAAAAAAAGTATTAGGACTAATACATATCCTGAGTTTTCGCTGTAAAATCACGTAATGTTAAAACATTTTTATTTTGTAATAATGCCATTTCATAATGCATCCTAATGATGTCATTCATATCATATGATGATGAATTATGGTTAATTTAAATGAGCTGTAGGTTGTGTCTCTGATCTCAGTGGTTCCTGAGATCAGATCATCAACCTGCAGATGAAAACTAGCCTGCATGGCTAAATCTGGCATGTTTACATGTTAGAGTTTAGGACGCATGTTAATTTATGTATTCTGACTTTTTGGACATCATTTTCTGATCAATTTAACCTTTAGATTTCCCCTCTTGCTCTATTATTTGCAGATATATGTAGGAAAATGTTGTTTTTCGAACCATACTTTTGTTGATCATAAATTTGACCCATCGGCTCTGAAGATTAATCACCTGGAGATACCCCCCAAAGTAATGTTCACACCAAATCTGGTGAGAATCCATCCATGCATTGATTTATTGTGCACATATTAAACAAAACCCTGCTTCCCGCCTGGCTGACACACAGTAGAAGAAACAACAACATCCCCCCCGAAAAACACAGGGAGCCCCAATGGGCATCATCTATTTTCTGTTCATCTGTTGAAGAAACCAGTCCAACTTCCAACATTTATTAGTGACTGAATAATCCTAGTTTGGAGTTTTTCTGTGGAAAACAAGACACCCTGATGGAAGAAGCAGATCAGAGATCATCGCATCAAGTTTTAAAAAACAACATGGTCTTAATGCGTGTGAACCGAAACTGAGTCTGACATGTTCCATCTGACAACACTGGCATGAAGAAGCATCAACCGACGTTCAACTGCCCAAAACACTACTATCATGGAAACGACTATTTTGGTACGATTCTTTACAGACTTGAATTCATGTTCCTCTCTGAAACCTGACCATTGAGTGTAAACTCTCTGATACCTGCTTTGAAGAGCAGCAGGAGCAAACACATTCACAACCTTCAATCAAAAGAAAAGCTTCTCTGTTCTCGTGTTTTGCAGCAACTCCCGTATTGAAAGCTGCAGGTTTTTTTCCGGGGGCACAGTGATGCAGAAACACCGACTAGAGTTCAGAGCCAGTCAGGAGAAGGCTTAGTCAGTGAGAGGCAGAGAGCTGCCAAACACCAAAGAAGCACCTGGAAACGGATGGCGCTGCCAAGGCCCTCAGTGTCTCTCTGCACTCGCACACACTGTCATCGAGGAACGCACAATCCAGAACACAAACACTGGACCGCGCAAAGGGAAGTTTGCTGCAGGAGTAAGAGGAGGAGAGAGGAGAGAAGGAGGCAGCATGGAGAAAGACGAGGGGAGATGCGGTGAGGAAATGACCGGACGAGTAGGAAGACCTAAGAAAGGCGTCCAGCACGGGCGCTGAAAACACCAGACCTGGAAATAGGAGGAACAATGAAGCCGGAAACCAAAGAAAACTGCACCCAACTTGAACCAAATGTTATTGCACGACTTTTCCCAGTTTTACGGCACAACACTGAACCTTGTGTACACACATGGCGAAGATTAATACTGGCCTCAGGGAGCACGATTCACATTAAAAAAACAAAGTCCTCAGATTAAAGTCAATAAAGAGCTGAGTTTCATTGAACAAGTCTTATTATTGGTATGTGTGGGTGTGTGTGTGTGTTTGCCTCTTTCTACTTGTGTATTTGTGTGAGAGAGAGGGAGTCAATAATTTGGGAAGAATATCTGAAGTTCAGTGCATGACTGAAAGCAGCTTTAATGACTAATGGAAAGACAGAGGAGTGTCCCAAAAGGACAAAGGTGGAGAGAGACAGTCAGACTTTATGTGCCTCCGAGGGTTTTCCTTCTGTTGCCTCTTATTCTTCCTGGACAACAAACTCAAAGGTTGGATACTTTCCCTCAATCTGCCATCGTCCTCACTATGCTCCCGACTGAATCACGCTGCCATCCAGGAATATTGGGAGAAGGTCCCATGCTGCTAGCGTTGTAAACATACTCGTCTTACGCACATGAACAACCCATTACACCCACAGTTTCCCTCTCAATGGGAAAAGAGGGAGAAAAAACAGGGGTGGGGGGGGGTTAAGAAGGGAAGACAAATGTTGTCATTGACTCCAACCCAACCCCATCTCACTTTCCCCCCCATCTGTATTTATGTGTATGTTTCCTTTTCAAACTCTAATTCACTGTCTTGTTCTGTTCCAGGAAGTGAGCATTTAGTGTGTCGGTCTGTCCTGTGTCACACGTGGGGTATCGCAAGTGAGACTCAACTCCCTGGGGACCGCTGTCGAATTAGGAACAACCCAGTGTCCACTCATTGTTTTCACAGCAGTTACCTTCAGCAGAAACTGGTTTGTGTCTTTATTGATGGAAACGGCTCACACGTAAGCTGGTGTGAGCTCCAGGCTGCAAGTGAACTTCAATGAAACATCTCCAAATCAAAACCCGGAGTTTTTCCCATGTGTGTTCATGTGGATACAACAGAGTCACACACACACACAAACCAAAAGTGATCCTGTTTGCGCCCCCAGAGGGAAAAAAGGGGGGGAAGAGGAGAGTGAAAAAAGCAGGCGAGAGATGGAAAGAGACACACAAAGGACAACTGTATTCTGTGTATGTGTTTCTTTCTAATAATTTCCCCTTAAGGAAAGAAGAAAAAAAACCAGAAGAATGTTGAAAGAATGGACAAATGTGTGTCCGGCAACCTTGGAATGCGTGTGAAATCAATACGTGGGAAATGTGAACGAGGGGGGGACTCTTTTATTATTCATGAGGTTAGATTTGAGTGTGAAATACGAAAGCCTTAGTTATTCTGGCTTGATGAGTTCAAATGTCTTTGCTGAAAACAGGAAGGTGCTTTTCCAACCTGGAGCTGAATAGAACATTATGGCAGAGTCACCAGCCGGGGACACAAAGGCTGATTCAACCTGCTGCTCTGAGAGTTAAAACACACAGGACCGGACCGGACTGGAGCGCGACCAGACACTGCTGTGCGACAGATGAAATACACATCAGCGCTTAAATACCTCGGCACAGTAAGCGCGGAGTAGAAAAGAATGCCACAAATTTTCAAAACAAAAAAAAAACACTAAACAAAACAAAAGGAGGCTTTCAGAGATGATTACTCAACCCCAGTGAGGTAAATTTGACTTCATTTTCCAATATCCTCAATCCACAGAAGAGCCTTCGTGGTATCGGGTTTTACGTCCTCTGGAATGGGACAAATTTGGAGCAACATTTTATAACTTTGAAGACCGTTCAACAGCTGTAAAACCACTCGGGGTCAAACGGCGACTTCCATTCAGATAATCTAGACAACTTAAAACTGAAATCCATCAGAAATTACATTCTAGCTGCTCTTTATGACTTGAGATCAGTCCCTCTTTTGTGCTCTCTGACAACCTTGAGCACCTAGAGTTATTGTGGCGCTAAATAAGATGTGACTAAGGGGGGCGGGGGGCGAGTACACTGACTTATTGAATGACCACACTTGACTGAATCAAAGAACAGAGGAGCTCTCAAAGTGGTAACGAAGCCTGAAAAGGCTTAAAGTGGTCTGAAAATGTGAAACTGAGCCATTCACAGGGGCCTTAAGAGACTTTCATACAAACTACAGCCTTCCCCCTTTTTTTTAGTGATGATGGGCAATCTAAAGAAATCTGAAGATAGGGCCACTCGCAGAGCAGCTCATAAAAATCAACCAGAAGTTGGCCGTTGTCATCAGCGTACAGTCGAATCTGGACCGCACACAGAAACCACGAGGTGTTGACGATGCGGGAGAAAGCTCATGAGGCTGTGGTGGCAGTGTGGTGGACTGGTGGGCTGGTGGGGTGGTGGGCTGGTGGGGTGGTGGGGTGAGCCCGTAGCAAAGCACCAAGACATCTTGAGTCCTGCTGGTGGCCGTGTGTGTGTGTGTGTGTGCGCGAGCATGTGTGTGTGGTAGAGAGAGAGCGAGCGAGGTGTTCACATTGCGGTGAAATCCACTTTGACCACACGGTGGGAGAGCTCGTCAGACTACTGAGGCAGAGACCACAGTGGGGAGGGTTACCAGGATTAGAGCTGAGGGCAACCCCCTGCTGAGTGTGTGTGTGTGTGTGTGTGTGTATAAACCCTATTTATCCAGGGAAACATTGACTGAGCATGCATCATGCTCTTTTTCAGCAATTCATGCACTTGTACACATCAACACCCATAACAGCTGTGAGTGGGTGATTTCTGTTGGCCAGGAGCCAGCTCCACCCGACAGCCGGAGAGGGTTACATGCCTTGCTCAAGGGCAAATGAACTACAGAGAAGAGCAATTACTACAGTCCACACAGGCTCTCGCAGCCTGACTGCGGGATTTGAAAGGATGTCTATTTTCTTTGGTGGCAACCACAGATTAAATTTTTGTTGCATTTTTCTTTTCGGTTCATTTAAGTTCACACTGGCCAATTACAAGTGAACCGGGGCTTGTAAAGGAAAGTCAGATGGACTCACAAGTAGCTTGTTTATTGGACAGCGTTTTGGCAACCTGTCATCCTGTAAGATTACAGATTTTGGCAGCGGTGAAGCGAGGGGAATAAATACAAATCTGATCCCGGTTTCTTTAGGTCGAACCTGGCATCGTGGACTTTTGGCTGTAATTAACCATCTCTGGTTGTCATTCTGGACAAAAATGAAATTAGTGATCGCATCGGGCTGCAACTTACTTGCTTCATTTTGTCATGCTTAGCTGTCCAAACATCTGATTTTAACATCCATGTCCTTGTACCATTAAAATCAAATGAACAATAGCAATATATTTTCTAACAGGTTGAGAATGACTTGTCTCAGTTCCCCTTGTTTTTAAAGTATCCAATTACTATTTTAAATCAAGCTAACTGTACAAATGTAAACTTGAAAATACACCAGTGTGCTAAAAACTACATAAAATGACAGAAAGCATCTTTGAGAAAAATCGATTAGATGTGGATATTTTAGTTTGGCTCATATCCCAGCCACCACCATGGAGCAGGCAGTGTTTACATCCTATCCCCAGCGGGCAATCAAGAAGCTTTGGCTTCACTTTGGGGCAGCTGTCACGTCATCCATCTTTACATAAAGTCTATTCTCAGCTTTCTTCGAGTTGTATTGACCAGAAACATAACTTAGAACAAAAAGGATGTTTTATAGATTGCAGCCTGTTGAAGAACATTGGTTTGATATTTGACAGCAGTATGTTTAGTGTCAGCTTTTTCTGGATACATTTAGTAAAGATCATATTTTCATGCTGTGCAAATGTTTTGTTCAAATTGAGAATTCAAAGCATATTTAATATATAGGGAAACAAATTTTGATCAGTTATGAGAAAATACAAAATCATTTTAATCTCAGTCAGCCTTTAAGTGGTGAAATTACAGTTTGAACTTAATATTGGAATTAGTGGTAAGGTCAATACTCAAGCACTCAAATCAGCATCTGACCTAAAATTAATACAAAGATTCTTTCCAACACATCACTTTTTACTTTTGGGTACTACACTGTGACTTTACTGATGACCTCTACCCTGTCCTGATATTGTATTATGTAGAAGTGCTTTTTTATCTGAAATCACAGAGAAAAAAGATAGTCGAAGAAAACTGGGAGAGGCAGGAAAGACGATGGAAGAGGCCAGAAGAGGAGAAGAGATGTAGCCTGATGATTGTAAACAGCTCTTGCTGCCAGGCCCCTGGGTGGGCCACACATTCACTCTCACTTTATCTCATTGACACACACACACACATACACACAAACACGCACACACACTAATCTGCCCTGTTGTGCCTCCATCCAGAACTTCTGGTACAGACTATTCCAGGAACATAAGAGTGAGAGACAGAGATGGAGATAGAGTGAAGAGAATGTGGGCAGAAGGATTTAAGAAAATCTCCAATGATGGTTTTATAAAACTGGACTGTCTCCTCTCAGAACAGACAGGGAGGTGAGCATGGTTCAGTTGGAAGATATAACACAAACACAATGAGGCTAATTTAGATGACTTATAATCTTTCTTGGACTATCTTTAGTCAGGTTAAGAACTCCAACTTATGAGTTGACATGAGAGAAAAACATCAGCATGAGAGAAAGAGAACAGTGAAATCATCTCTCTCTGTGTAAAAGACAGATAAATGGCAGCGAGAGTAGACCGCTAACCAATAGCATCCTGCTGTGGGAGCGTTCAGGGTCATGACCCCGACCCTCCCTCCAATTACAAGGACATCTCTTCCACAGCCCAACAACAGCTAAATAACTCGGCAAGCTTTGGCTTGCAGCAGTGTGTGTGTTTGTGTGCTTCTCCAGGTCATTGACATGAATTACCATAGCCACGTTTATAAACACTGTTGATTAAATGTATATTGTGTGTGCAAATGGTTCAAAACTAATTTGGCTGCCTCAAAATAAAACTGTCTACACTTGTATTATGCTTTATAGAGTAAACTGAATGTTTTCATTGGCAGGAACAGCTCTGACATGTGCAGACAATCGACAATCACTGCAACAAAACTGCAGTGGATAACATGCGTGCTTTGTTTTCCTGGGAATCCTCTGAGCTTAAGCTGGTAATTTAACAGGTTTAACAAAGGACTTGTGACCAATAACAAAGCTACTACATAAAAATGAATGTAAAGACACTGAATGGCCTTTGCAGAAAGAAATTCAGACCACAAATAGACTAATAGACTATCACCTGAAATAGCGGTGGAGAAATATAATCTCTTTTTTCATTTTACAGTGTAATTGCAATATAAAGTAATGATATTTAAACGGGCATAATCCTGAAAGAATGATGCTGCATGAACTCATTTATCTTTTAGCTAAGAAGTGATGTGTGGTTATAGTTTTACATAGGATTATCTTAATCAGATGCACACAGCAAGCAATATTTAAAAATAGATATGTAGTGCATTGGATTTGTATTTAGTAGCTTATCCAAATACCACATGAACATTTAGATTTGATATTGGCAGCATGAAGAAATGCTTCAATTAAATGAAAGTAAATTCAAATTTCAACAGCAATGATAGCAACTTTAACGATCCAATAATGCCTCATTTATGCAATTATTCAGTAAGGTACTTGAAGAAACAGATAACTATAGACTCATATCTAATTGTGGGGCACCAAGTCATCCTCAGCCCGAGTGCGAACATGCTTTGTGGGACAAAGAGCAGGAGTCAGGCAGGTGGGCGGCGGTGACTCCGCTGTTCTGAAAATACTTCAAGATATATCGCCGGAAACCTCCAATGATACATGCACCCATATTTCTGCCCAGAGACAAACAGCATGTGTGTGTGTGTGTGTGTGGTTGTGCGTGTGTGTGTGTTTGTGTACGTGTGTGTGTGTGTTTGCACATGATAGGTTTCATGTCTGGGCATGCCTTCTCCCAGCCTGCTACTGGAGACATTGGACCCTGGTAACAGAGCTCTCAGGAAAAGATCATCATCTAAATACACACCAGGCCCAAGACATTTACATTCATCTGGTTACAGCGACAACAGTAACATCAACAGCAGAGGATGAAGAAATGAAATCTGTCCGAATGATTGATAACGAACAACAAACACTGTCTCCTCCACTGTCATTGTTGGAAGGGCACTAAACCTCTGCACCTTAAAGCCAAATCACATCTAACCTTGCCTGCGTCAACCATCCACCCTGATCACACACACACAAACACATACACAGCTGTTCACTATCATTATCCCCTCGATCTATGTCATTCACCCCCCCAACCCCCATGATGCACCCCATTTCTCTCTCACCAACGCATGTAAACAACCCTCACGTACCCTCCCCCCCAATTTCAAGCATCCCCTCCACCTACCCCGCCCCCTCCCAGCCCAACCCCACTATCTAGGCTACCAAACACATACACAGTTTAGACCCTTGCACAAACACACACACACACACACACACACACAGACAGACACACTCACCCCTACATGCAACATAAACATCCAGGCAATGCCCCTGCCCCCTCCCCAACTCGGAGGAATGCGGGGACCAGCTGGTGGAGAAAATAAAAAACGAAGAAGCATACCAAAACAGGAAATGCATCAGCAGGGGCCTATCAGAGGGCTTTATCAGGCCAGTGGCAGCCCCGTTGAGAACCTGGGTGGCGCCGCATGCTGATTGGCTGATCAAAGTGGCAGCTGTGTCATTACGGGTCAGGAGGTCAGGGGTAATCAAGAGAGGTTACGAGCATGCGCGCTCGTGCACGGGTGTGTGTGTGCGCCTGTTGGTGTGTGTTTACGTGCGTGCGTGTGTGAGTGAGTTGCCATGGCTATCTAAATAGGGGGAACCTGGAGGAAATGTGGGAGGAAATGTGGGTGAGGAGAGAAATGCTGCAGAGAGAGATAAAGTAAGGATCAGTCAGAAGTGACAAAAGGAAACAGAGAAAGAGATAGAGACAGAACAGGGGACTTGGAACTCCAGGTCTGTGGTTATTTATTGTTGTGTCATGCTGGATGTAGTTCTGCTGAGACATTCTCCCTATTGGCCCCTCTTGTGTTTTTGTAGATAAACATCAGAAATATGAAATGACAGCACAGTCATGTCCTTTAAACCTGTTTCACCTGAACCGAAACGAGCGTCACGAGTCGTACACGTGAGAAAGAAACAACTCAACTGAAGGCATTGAAATAAAGCTTTGCGTGTGAGATTAAAAACCGGATGGTTGAGACCATCCTCTGATCTCTATAATTCATGTTCTCTCTCTCCACTGAGCTCTTATGAAACCTACACGTACACACATACACTCGCACACAGCCACACAAACACAAAGGATTTTACTTAGGAGTGAATTTTCCAAATCAGGAGACACGTAGGGATATGGGGGCTTTTCAGCGTAGGGCTTGATTGCCTGGAAAAGCTTCTCCTTTTATTAGGCTCACTAACAGCCTGCGTGCACACGTATGTATGGATACACACTAACTACTGCATCAGCCCATTCCTTGCTTGTGAAGATTTATACACGATGAACGCTGACAGATAAGTTTAAGTGAAAGTAGCGCGGCATGACTCTGGATATGAGGTGAATCTGATTATCTCAGAACTCTTTTGATCTTGCCCTGAGACCTCGCTGAACAAAGTGAATTACTCAATAACGATCTTGTTGAATATATTTGTGCAGTTGGGAGATTTTCTCATACTTTTTCTGGAAAAGTTTTCTTGGCCTTGGTCCTTTGTGGTGATGTGTAAGCTTATTGTATAAATTGATGTTCTGCAAACTGAAGGACACTGAACTTTCCTTATATTGTTTTTCCCTGAAAGCTTGTGGTAGGAGCTCATGATATATTCCATTAAACACAGCAGTTAAGGGCAGGAAATGTAAGCAACGTTTGACATTTTCCCTGTGTTTCCTAAAAATTGATGGTTTTGTGTTTGGTGTTCTTTTCTTAAATAATCCTTCTGTCCGGAATAAAATGAACCAGTCACTCACATGTTGACAAGCTAGGTAATTTATGGAATAAAGGCATCCCCGTTTCAGTTCCATTCCTCACTTATTCTCATTAGTGTTCTTACTTTGAATTGTATATACATTTTCCTCGGATGAATAGTGAAAAGGAGCTTAACATACAGAAGAGTTATTGTCATGTAAAAAAAAAAAGAAATAGTGCTATAATAACTAAAAATTGCAATTTCAATATGATGAATCATCCAGTCCTGTGTGAAGGAGAAAAATGAGACAGAGGGGTAGAGAGCACTGAGGGGAAAAGTGGCAGAAGTTAAAAATGTTAATTGGTGTGATAAGCAAGGGTGAGGCAGCAGAGGGAAGGGAAGGAAGCAGCAGTGTGGCAGACAGACAGACAGACAGACAGACAGACAGACAGACAGACAGACGGACAGGGCTGTGTGAGGAAGGCCTGTGTTTGCGTGACAAGGTGAAACGGAGGAAGAGGGAGGGAAAGGAGAGCCGGAGCCATCATGATCCAAATAGTCGAAAATAATAAAATTCCACACAGATAAGCAAGATTTTCCCCCTCGGCCCGAGCGGCTGATTCAGCAACTCCTGCTCCATAGAGCCGGTCGGGGCTTCTCTCAGAGCGAGAGGGGAACAGGGAGGAAGAGGCAGGGGGTCACAGGGGTTTGCAGCCCCCCCATCCCATCCCATCCTGTACTCGTCTCCTTCGCCGCCACCCAAGCCAGAAACACACAGTCAGACATATATAACACAACCCCAGAGAGTCTATTGTTAAGCAGCAAGGAGTCAAGAACTGAGAGCAGATGAAGCGGAGCTGTGGCGCGAGAAGCTGAGCAGCAGAACGTTGCCATCTAGTGTCAGTCACACAGAGAGAGAGAGAGAGAGGCAGACCTGGCCCGAGCCTCCATCTCATAACCTCTCTCAATACAGCTGTTTCTTTCTCCTTCCTTTTCAGCTGTGTCACGACTCCTTCACGTTTGCCACTCCGTCCTCCCTTGTGTTTGTTTGTCTCTCCTCTCCTCTCCCTCTCTCTCTCTCTCTCACTGTTCTCGTTCCCTGCGAGTGATGCCTTCCCCGTTGGATCGAGCCCGGGTAGAGAAAGCAGCAGAAAGAAACACAGGAAATGAGCAATTTGAACGAAGCTACCACTTATTCTACAACTGTTGGTCCAGCCCCGTATCTTGTTTTGTTCTGTGGCCGCCGGGTCGGGACTTTGCTGAGGGGGGGGGGGGGGGGGACTTGCCGGTGCATCTGGTTCACTGTAATGCCGTCAGGGTCCGGGGCCCCGGAGAGAACCTTGACGCCTTTTTTACTACTTTTATGTAAACGCGGCCACCAGGCACATAAACTTTAGTACAGACTGAGAGCTTGTTCGTGTGTGTATAAGAGAGCTACCTTTGATATGTCCCCACAAGCACAGGGGATTTAAAATATATGGGTAAGTCAACATGGACCATTTTTGGACCTCGTAAGAAAGAAGGGGTTATAAAGGTAAAATAATACATTCCCACACTGGGTTTGTTCAATTCAAATTTTACTACCTTAAAAGCACGTTGGATGTGAACATTACTGTCCTCAGTTGTGGCCAAAATGTGTGACCACAATCAAAATAGTGACAACACTTGTTTGTGTGTAAGCAAAACTCGCTGCTCACTTCATGACAGTTAATAGTCGTCATCGGGACAACACCTTGGACCATCTGTGTCCCTGTTCTCCCACTCGTTCTCTCATCATCCACTCTCACTGTTTTCACCCCCGTGCAGGCTCGGCTGTGACTGTGTGACGTCGGCTGTTGTCCACACAAACTGCTGAATGGAGTTTGAGTGGAATTTGGAAAACAACTCCCCACTTATGACGATGCTTCAAGACTGTTGATGCACCTGGAATTCTAATCTGTGTGTGATTTTTATAAACTGTTTATCGACTGTGAAACAAAAGATAACTCATGTGGATTTTTTAATGCAAAATGCTTGCGAGCATCCCACAGGTGCCTGGACGTGCCATGCGCTGCTCCTCCCTCCCGACCTCCTCTGAACACAAATGTCTGAGATTCCTTCTGTTACACGCAGAAGGAATCTCAGTTTTTCAATAACATGACAGAGAACCTTCACTTCTCCATATTAACCTCCTCTGTTCCGTTAGAAAATCAAGTTAGGAATAAGTTCCTAATGTCATTTTCTAAGGCAATTTTCCACATTTGTTTTCCAAACTGTTCCCTTTAACACAATTGGAAGAACGACCCCAACTGCAAATTAAACCCTAACCCGAACCCTTTTCTAAATCCTGTACACAATGTTAAGTAAGATGACCATTGTTTGGACATTGGTACGTTAACAGCAAAATAAGGCATTGAACTGGATCATTCAGAAATGCTGAGACCGGTCAGACATCCCATTCATATATTCACAGCGTCACCCTCCAGGAGCTTTCAACATGCACTCTGAGCACTCAGCCCAGTGAGGTGCTGCCGCTGGCACCAGGCAGCAGAGCTCGTTTGCAAACTAGCTGCTACTCCAGAGAAAGAAAATACCTCCTCCTCGCCACAGCCTTTTCATTTTCATGCCAGGCAGAGGGTTCTTTATCGTAAAAGTGAGACTGCCGGTAATGCTGCCGAACAATGACCGAAAACATCCAAAAATGTTCCATATTTCAGAAGCGGACTGCTTTTTCTTTTGTGAAAAGAACAAATCTGGGTTACAAAAGGTTTTCAACGAAGGCAAAGTTTAACTGGAAATGGAGGCATGGTGAATTTCAGCAGTGAGATGGGCCAAGGGAATTTAATAAGGGTAAACCACAGGGTCTGACATGCATTATGAACATGGTCCGATTGTTAAGCCTTCTTCGCTACCAGACACATTCTGATTTTGATCCAAGTCAATTCCGACAGGTTTTCCTACAAATAAAGTTGCTTTGACCTGCCTGTTAGGTGCTAGAATATTTAGGAAACCAGAGGAAAATGTTTCTACACAAAAGGCAAAGTGAAGAAAGAAATCTAATTTCACCTACTGTATATGAAGTCATGTCTACGAGAAGTCAAGAAGTTTAGGGCAGGGTCGTACTTTCCAGCATCAGCCATTTAAAGCATCAGATAGATGGAACAGTATGGGTTCACTGCAAAAATCGGATACTAGTGTTACCCCGAGCGTAGCGGCTAGACTTAGCCCGCGGCTCGTCATAGCGGTGCATGAAAGCAGTCTGACTCGAAACACACACATTGAAGTGCAGCCAGACCTAAAGGCAGCCGGATAGACTCGAGTCTTTTCATTTTGTACTGCTGTTTTTGTCACCCCACCACCAGCCTGTCTAACACACACAAACACATTCACACAGTCTCTTCCCCTCTCCCCCTGATCGCTTTGCCCCGGCTCTGGACCTCCCCGGCTCTGGCATGACTCCATCATGCCCTTAGTCACCTCCCCGGCTCACCCCTCGCAGCCCCTCACGCACACATGCACACTTTCCCACACACAGTGCACATTTCACACATGCAGACGCTTTTTCTTCCCCCCCCCCAGAACTGGGGTCCCCCTTAAGCCTGAGGAAAATGGCCGTCACGGAACCCCGCTAACGGGAGGCCTCCCCTCAACCACAAACCAAGAGTAAGGAATGAGAGAGAGAGAGAGAGAGAGAGCAAACATATTACTGCTGCAATATTAGCTGATGGAGGGAGGGAGGGGGGGGAAAGGATGAGGGTAGAACGGGGGGGACCGCGATGTGAGCATCGACCCGCAGAACACTCTCCCACATGTGGAGTCAATTAGGAACAATCTTGTTTTCTACCCACCGCTGAAAAAGAAAGGAGGGTTTTCTGGGGCTCTGAATGCGAGTGTGTGTGTGTATGTGTGTGTGTAAGAGAGAGAGAATGAGAGAGGTAGGAAAGGGGAGTTGAGAGAGAGCATGTTTTTCCAAAAACCTGCCAGAGAAATAGGCCGGATATTCGGTTTTATATCAAGTCATTTTAAGAACAAAGAGCCTGACTCTCAGCATTTCTACTCGCTGTCCACCGACAAATGAGCACGACTTCAGAAAACCACAACGTGATTGCGACTAAAGAGCGAATGACACTCAAGGAAAAAAAAACAACAGTCCTCCTCCAGGGGCTCGATATGCATGGGTGATGCACACATGTCACAGATGTGTACGACAGTGTGTGTGCGTGTGTGTTGTTCTGCATCCTCGCACCTATCGTTGTCGTGTGCGTCTGGTGAGACAAAAGCATCACCAGTGACTCAGCTGGGAATTAGCGGTACACAAAATCACAGGCCACTTCCGTGGTGTCAGACAAGAGGAAGTCTCTCCCTTCAAAGATTCATGACCACTTCAATTATGTATCCTCTTTCAAATTGTCGTATTTAGACAATTTTCATTATTCATCCGTTTTGAAGATCGATGGCTCCCCGTCGGGGGGGGGGGGGGGGGCGGTGGGAGCATTACAGCGTAAACAAGCGTCTACACCTCTGTTGATTTATCTGGGTAGGATCAAAATGACAGGCGCAAAACAAAGGCCCCTTGCTTTGCACATTTGCATCAAAGGTGCATTAGGACTTGGTCTTGTTTTTGACATTTTGAAGGGAGGTTTGTTTGATTTTAAAAAGACTAACAGACTTCAAACATTGGCGAAACTCAGCAGGGAACGGTCCTTCCTGACCCAACGCTCACCTCCATCACAGGTGTGAAGGCAACAGCCACGAGTCCAGGCTGTGACGCCACCATCAGGAATGACTCTTCAAACACACAGACACAAAACACTCGCTAAGTGCACATGATTGCTCACATTCCATCGATGGCACGGAGAGGAGTGCTCTACCAGATGATAACCATATCTCAATATTTCCTGTAATAAGTCTGGCATGTAACCAAAGAAGACCTTTCACCCTCGGGCCTTGCAACAACCCAGACTGCTGCTTTCTCAAGAGGGCAGCCAGAGTGTGTGAACCACAGGGGAGAGAAACGCAAGGTAGCGCTGTGTGATTAGTGTGCGTCTACACACAGCAAGTGTGTGTGTGTGTGTGTGCATCACAGGCTTTATCATGAGAACAAGGGAAAGAAATGGCAGGTAGAGCAAGAGTAAAGGTTAATTTGTTTTTGTCCGTGTGCACACTGATCTGGATTTTTGTTGTGCGTCCATTCCTACCTGTATGTATGTGTGCTTTGAAAGTATCAAGTCACTTTCAAAGCACACCTGCCCCTCAGGGGACAGATCAACTAACCCAACGAACCCACCTCACAAAGCAGACCCCCCCCCCTTCAACACTACCCAAAAGCTGACACAAAACCTCAAGGTCATCAAACGTGTCCTGTCCCCCTTGGTCAAAAAAAAAGAGAAAGAAATAAAAATACATTGTCGGCTGGGTGTTTAGAGAGACTTATTGTGGAGAGGTCTCCACCTCCCACTGTGTACATGTTAGGAGTCAATGACATAATGCAACTCAAACAACACACTGGAAATAGGAGGTTACGTGTGTGCACGTGTGTGTGCGTGTGCGTGTGTGTGTGCTTACCAGCTGAATGTAAGCTACTTTATAGTCGGGCTGCTTCACCTTCTGGTTAAGGTGATTCCTCTTCTTGTTGGACCCTGTGAAACCCAAAGAACAGAATGTATCTCATTTGTTTGAAAACAGGAATAATGAAACAAAAGAAACTTCTGGTTTGTGAGGGAGCAGCCATGTGGGACAGAGTGATGATGATGATGATGATGACATTCAAGAATACGGTGAGAGGCGGGTTAGGCACCATGACGTTACACCATGAGAGGAGGAAATTTGTCATCTAGTAAAGACTCTGCTACACTTTTTCTCCTGAGGAGGCTTGCCCTTTAAAGTCTCTAGTTATTTTGGGTCTTGGCAGGAAAGGCTGCAAACGATCGAGCAGGATGGTCTCAGTGTTTTTGCAGGAATCTAATGAACTAACTCAAACTGAAAGGTATCGATTCACTGGATGACACAACGCAGACATTTCCAATTGATTCCTTTCTTTCTATGAACAGCTTTAATAAAATATATACCAACAATTAGTCGAGGCTTTTCTGCTGATCCGCAGACAATTGAATCAAATCATTTCGCTAATCAATTTGTCTTTTTTGAAAGTCAGTTTCCAGAAGTATAAAATTTAAGTATTTGCAAATTTACCTTGTTTTACATTTATCCTTAATTATATCATATATTTTATATAGTGATCATCATTATTTTCTGACGCTATGAAGACCAAATAAAATATCCACAATAGTTGCCAGATATGATAATAGGACCTTTTTGCCACATTGCCCAACTGAAGGTGACATCAGCAAAAATTATTAGAATCACATGTCTCATTCCTACCAACAGTTATTTGTTAATTTACTTTCATTTCCCTTCAGAACAGAGGAGACTTTGTGAGCCTGCTCTTGTTGACAATGGAAAGCAGGTTAACCTCTTTCCCAACTGGGGATGGTAATGATGACATCATCCTCTCTCCTGTCAGACCTCTCCCAGTCTGGGAGAGCGGGGTCTCGGGGAGATGCTGAGTGTGTGTGTGAGTACGTGTGAGGAAGCAGCTTCAGTTCAAATACAACAAAAACTAATGCTAACAAAACTTGTTTCAGGCAATCTTTATGCCAAAAGCTCCAGTTTTCATTGACGGATAATGACCAGAGCATCAAACAGTTCATGCTCCCGGACTCTAATCTCAATGAGACCCCGGTGGTCAAGTCAACAGGCCCTCTGAGTAACTGCCATTTCCATGGGAACGGTTTATGACATGAAAAACAAGGGAAACATTCCACTGTAATGAGTCATTTGTGTGTATTGTGCGTGTATGTGAGTATATGCTGGTGTGTGTGTGGTACATGTAGCTAGTAATCACTAGCCAAGCAGCCTACTGCGCAGGGAAAGCCCTGAGCAGGGTTGTAAACCCCCCCCCTGTGGCTAACTTGAGGCCCCTGTGTGGGTGGGAGACAGAGGTAACGAATTGTGTTTGCCTATGTGCGTTTGTGTGCGTTTGTCTTGCAATCGGAGTGTGGACAATTCCGGTTGGCAGCCATTGTTGGGGACATTTTGGCAGATCCTCACAACTTAAAAAGGGCCGTTTCAGAGTTAAGACTTGGGTTCAGGCTTATTCATAAGAAGAGTGATGTAAGGTGTGTGTGTGTGTGTTTTGTTTTGTACGTGTGTGTGTGTGTGTGTGTTTTGTACGTGTGTGTGTATAAGGAAATCCACAGGGAAGTGCTGCAACCTTTGAAACAGCAAGGTAAGACCCTGCGCTGGCCCCCCCCACCACAAAAAACACACACACACACACCTTGAAAAGGTACAACATGTGTTTCTCTTACTCCGTGTAGCCCTTTCCTAACACATACAGACACACAGACAGACCTTTCATAAAACAGTCGCAAACGCAAGCACAATTTCTCCTACTTTGAGATTGCGGTTTGGCAGCTGGCTATCACGTTACAAATCCCAGGCCGGAGGGGTAACCATGGCAACTCCTTCCAAAATACCCCTGCCGCCCATGGAGGGGAAAAAAGGGTCGTTTTGCGCCCCTCGCTCCTTCTCGGCCTGTTCCTGTCTTTATGTTGCCAATGAAGTGGAACTCCTGACGCAGACAGGGATACCTTCTCTGACGCAGCTGGGGATCACCGGGGGCCCGAGCCGCCCTTTCTTCTCCATGCCCCTCTAGAACGCTCAACGCTTTGCTTACACCCACTCTCCCGAGGGGCTTTCCTTTTCCACCTTTTAATGACACAACCCTAATAAACAGCCTTAATGGGTCTTCCACCGTGGAGGCTACGCTCAGATAGGCGCCTCTCTCCTCCTCCCTCCACGTCTCCTTCCCAGTCTCTCCTCCAGAGGTAGAGGGGGCTCCTCGTGGCCCTTCAGGCGCAGGATGGGGGGGGGGCATGTGGCTCCTCTTCTCAGCCCATCCCGTCGTGTCTCTCAAACTTCAAACCATCTATATGTCCTCTTGTTCTGTTCTTCGGTGAACTTGCAAATTCCTAGACTTGCACCGAGGCCTCAAATGAGTCCATGCAAACTTGAGTTGTTTCCTCCCCCATAAAAAGCCAAGAGTATTATTAAGTCAATGATATAACACTGTTCTTGGCTCTGTGGTCATCCCTAACGAGGGGGGAGGAGGGGGCGAGACTTTGGGGTTGGGATGGGTGTGAGAGGGGACGGGGCCATGAAGTTGTAAGTTTGTGAGTGAATAGTACGTGTTTGTGTGGAGGGAGTGTGGGGTGTCCTGGGACAGCTGGAGGCTGGAGTGCTGCAGCAGCAGATTGTCAGATAAGCAGCTGTGTTTGTTAGGGGGGGGGGAAGAGAGCCAGGCACGCTAACCAATACCGCAGCTAGCCGCTGGAAAGCACTCCCGCTGGTGCATGTCAATGGGACGACCGTCTATAGCGCTAGCTGGAATTGCTAATTGCTGCTACCCACCGCTGACACTCAGAATCAAATCAGATTTTATGCTTTCACAAACAAAATCATCTTCCTGAGAATTCCATACACTATAAACAGAATTATACTTTTATGAGGGCTATTTGGATGAAGATAACCTTTGGGTTTATATTGAAAATAACCATAATATGATGAGCACATTATTAAATATTTTGTTTGTTTGTTGAAACACCTTCCATTCACTTTCAATCTCAGCTAGCAATTGTGTATGAATAAAAGATAGGCCTTCTGTGTTAAGGTAACTCGCAGGATGGCTTAGCATAGAGTTCAACTTTGGCGAACTTTGACCTGCAATATTATATCACATTCAAAGACATCTTTGGTTACAAAAGGACCAGTTAAATGTCAGTTGTTAAGGGCTAGGTTAAAATTAGGGTTAGTCTAAGGTTAGGGTTAAATTAGTTAGGGTAAGGGTGCATATAAGAGACAGTCTTTGTAATGTCCCCAGAAATGACTAAAGTAAACGTGTGTTCCATTTTTCCACATAATTGACCACAGCTACAGTACAACTTTAGGATTTTAATTTGGATGAATGATTGTAGGTTGGTATTTCATAGTGTTTTCACCACTTCTCCAACGCCACACCCTCCTTCTCAACACTTTGGACTATGTCTTTACATAGATGTACAGTCATGGTGTGGGTAATGTTTTTCCATCACTAGCTTTCCTTGTCACAAGGCAGTGACTCAGTTAATGATGTCTGGATCATTAACAGCTTTTTTTTTTATTTGCACTGCCAATTCTCAGTGCACAAAATGTGATGTGACAAATGAAACACATTCAACAAAGATATTCTATCCACATCATAGTACAGACCTCGGCTGGGTTATTGTTTTCAACTTAAAACAAACCAAATTCAGTTTTAAACGCATGCGTGTGAATGTATTTATGCTTTGAAGTAACATCTAAAATGACATGAAGTACTCACTTTCTACTTTAACCATATTTATCCATCATCTAAACCTGCTTTACAATCAAAGACGACATTGCAATCTCACTTTCTACAACATTGGACCTTAAAATCAAATACCGTTGACCTTTTCAGAACTCAACACCACTTTGAACTGTAAATGGTTACATCAGCAACACACCGTTAACTTGCATTGAGTATCCATTGATTTTGAAATTGCCTAAGTGAACATCTTGCAACAACTTCTATGGACAACTGTCTCAGTACAACATAACTCTGATGGCTGGGTGGGCACAAAGCTCAAGTAAATCATTTGAGTGACTGCTATCTAAGGGATTTTCTCTCCACTGTCATGAAGATATTGCTCATTGTGGGAACAGTTCTCTGTATAATAGTGTCTCGAACTTATTGTGTTAACTGTGTTGAGGCTCCAGGCTGGGATTTGGCAGTGTACAATTAACTTGAAATGAATTGAAATTAACCCAATGGCGGAGTTTGTTCATTTGTTTTCACTTTCAACTGAATCTGTCCTGACAAATGTAGCAATAAAATATTTTCACGTACAAAATAGTTAGGAATAACTTTGTCAGCATGCCTATTGGTTACTTAGCAAGGTGGTGCAGTGATAAGCTCACAACCAGAAGACTCAGAGTCCTGGTGGATGTATGGGCTTTACATGTTCTCCCTGTGCCTGCATTGGGTTTTCTCTGGGCACTGGTTTCCTCCCACAGCACAAAGACATGCAGATTGTGGTTAGGTTGATTGGAGACTCTAAATCAACAGTAGGTGTGAGTGTGAATGACTGGTTGGTTCTCTCTGCATGTTGGCCCTTAGTCGTACTTTCATTGATGACTCAACGCTAATGTGAGTAAAAACAAGTGTTGGGTAACAAAAGTTGCATTCTCCATCTGTGATGCATGTGTCCAGCCTTTTGATTGTTTCAGATATCTGCTCTATTGCATTAAGGTCTTGTGGCAACTTCCAGTTTTTTTCCTGATGAAATCCGTTATTGTGAAGGCAGTGTGTTCGGGGTCATTGGTTTGTTGAAGTTCCTCCTGCTCAGTCTGGATTCATTTCTCAGTAAATTGTCAGACAAATTGTTCCTGTAGCCTTCTGAATTCATCCTGCTGCTGCCATCAGGAGTTACATCATCATTCAGGATTAGTGAGCCTGTGCCAGAAGCTAAGACCCAACTTCTACCATGCTTCCCAGATGAGCGTGTATATTTTGGATCACGACTGGATTCCTTTTTTTCCCACCACATTACTTTGGTAGGGGTTAACCTTTGTCTCATCGGTCCATAAAACTTTGTTCCAGAACGTTTGTGGCTGATCTCTGTACGTCTTTGCAAATTCCAATCTGCCCATTGGGGTCTTGAGGTATGGTCTCTACTTTTCTGATATCCAAGTTTCTTCGAACGGCGATAACTCCACAAGATCTTTGACTAGAGGCTGTATAATAGGATCCTGCCCGACTCACACTAAATACGTTCTACATCCAGCCCAGTGTAATATCAACCCTTACTTTGGCTTGAGAGCAAAATCATTTATTGTCCAGTAGTACCTACACTTTCAGAAAAAATTAAAATATTAAAATTGGATGCGTTATTGTGAACCATTCCAGGTTCTGTAGATGTTCCTTGATATCTGTAGTGCACAGTTATGAGAACACTCACCAAACTGTATCCTGGTGCGGACTACTCCCACAGGGACGTTATAGATCTTCTCAAGGTAGCTCTTTACATCACACTTGGTCATTCTGTCCAGAACAGACATAGAACACACAAACGGGGGAGAGAGAGAGAGAGAAGAACAGGGGTTATTCCAGTAATCTAGCATCAGTGTATGTGGAGTGGTTTGAATGTGTGTGAGTTGGCAATGGAGTGAGGGATACATGCTGGATCCCAGGCCATGAAATAAACCCATTCATGTAACTGACACCGACATAGAAATGATAGCCTACTTCCACACTGCATTCCCATAAACTCAGCAGTTATATTACCTACTGTAACAGACAGGACGCTCCCCTTTATGCCCATATTCAGCTTTTATTCTCTGGGCTATAAAGTGGGGAGAAGAAAAATGTGAGTGTCAGTGCTCATCCAATTAGCTGTCTGCATGTATCGATCGCACCCGGTGAAACTCTACACAGGAAGTGAGCCTGGCACCAACTGATCCGGTGGACCAGCCCAGCTGAAGTTAGCTCACAGGGCGGCATGTGAAACAGATTGCCCCGACCAGAGGAAGAAAGGCTTTTAACTGCTAATCAATCTAGCCAATTGGATTAGCTTGGTAGAAAGCACTTTCCAAATGCGTCTGACAAAGTGCTTAATAGCGACGTTGTGGTCTGACATGAGTGCCTCGGATATGGTGTGTTCTATCACCTCATATGTTTCTTTGATAGAACGGGATAATGTAACGTTGTCTGTTTTTCCAGAGGACATAGCAGAATATCTGGATCTTTTGTACAAATACAAGGGCAAAGCAAACATTTGCATGAGAGAATCCCATCTGTGCACACAAAGACTCTTTGTACCTGAGATGTGAGTGATGTCATATGTGTTTCCACGCAGTACAAACAATTGCCCTTTCCTCTATAATAGGCTCTTTTTTTGGCAAAGCGGACGCTGATTTAGACCGAGAACATTTTCATTTGACCAGCAAAGATGTAGAAAATCAAGAGAGGCAGACTCACATTTACAATACTCAAGTAACTATTTCCACCATTACACAGAGCAGGATAGTTTGATGTGGTGACTGTTGAGTATGACAGGCTTCTTCTACTAAATGCCAACTTTAGGCCGATGCCATTGTGAGAAGAGAGAACTAAGCACTCACTGAGCTCTCTCTCTCAGAGACGATAATGGTTGAGGACCACTGGGAGTGAGGGTCAGGGGGTTTCTTCATCACTGTGTTAAGAAAGGTGTAAACAAGCCTTTTAAGGTTTCTGTGGGCCCATTTGTCTTGCTTCACCCACCCGAGAGAGATGTATTTCCAAAGATGAAGCATGCAGATGTGTCTTTCTGCTCCATTTGCACCCACCTCCCCCCAAAACCCCTGTCTTGTGTGTGCCAGAGGGCAGTGAAGCGGAGCGCGGTGACCGGGGTACTTGAGATCAAGAGAGGAAGAAAGAGAGAGTGATTGCGCTGAGAGACGGGTTTTCCTAGAAAGCATTGGTGGGGAACTGGAAGAGAGGAAAGTGGCTCGGGGACTGTAAGGTCTCCTCTGGATCATTAGCAGAGGGAACACTGATCTGATTAATGAGAACATTTTAAATCCCTGCTGCCCTTACTACTCAAATTATGCAGCCACCACACACATAGAGGTAGGATGTATGAAATAAGATGAAGTCATTTCTGTTAATCAGCACTAGATGCACATACATGTGCTTAATTAATTGGGTGTTGGCTAGAGCGTAAAAAACAAATATATGAAAATGGAGAACAAACACCAACCAAATGCCATACAAATTATTAATAAATGTTATAATAAGATATTTGCATTATTAATGAATGTACCGGATATTAATATTATTACCGATCTATCAATCATCAAGTCCAAAAAACCTAACACAAAGAAATAGCCTCAATAGTTTCTCAGAGCCCATGATGTCACTTATAATTATTTCAAAAGCTTTGAATGACAGAAAAGCAACAGAAGAGGAAGCTGATATCAAATAATATTGGACAGATATGCTGAAAAAAAAATGAATGGCACGATTATTCAGTTATCAGAAATAGTTGCAGATTTTGGTTGAGGCTCTATTGGAAAACACCCCCACACATGAATAGTGTACAGTACATTTACAGGGGTAACATTAGACAGCTGTTTTCCCTCCAACCTGAGGAAATGCATGACTCCCATCTCAGCTACAAACTGGAATCCAGACTGAGAGGAAGCCTTGGGCTGAAAGCGGAGGAGAAAATGTCAAGTTAAGCGTGTACATAAACAAGACTAAACTTAGACAAAGGGCGCGGTGTCTCCAATAGTGATGCAGGCAGCATCTGATCATCATCCCAGTATAAACAACCATCTGACTCCACAAGCTAACCTTTCACACTTCTGCCTCTTAGGAAGACTGAAAACCTGTCTACAGCAACTGCCAGGGCTAAAGAAATCGTTCCTCGGCAACTGGTATATATTTATACGCAAACACACATGCTACAAAGATTCCTCGCCCAAGATGATGAAAGAACTCTAAACACAAACCTAGAAAGGCATCAGATGACGCAGGCGATGGATTAGTATCAATTATGGTTGGTTGTTGCCGAGCAAGTTTAATAACAGGCATGCTGGCATCATTGGCAGAAAACAATTTATAATGATATATTGTTCAGGGGGAGGCATACAAGGGAGATATAACACCTGAAGCTGATATCAAGTTGTCTGAAACAAACCCGTCTCTGAAGGGATACGGCACGGATGAGGAAATGGGGTGAACCTGATGCCCTTTGTTGAGCTCCTCTGTGACATAGTTGTGTTTGTGTGCGAACACTAGACGATAGAGCAAATTCATCATTTTGCAGATTAATTTTTACTCTTCCGTCAGCTGTCAAATGTACGCCTTCCTCTGCACTGGACTTATATGCTCCTGGAAGTCCCGCTCTCCAAAGTGGGCTAACCCAGCGCAAGCCAAGAAGATCATGAGTATCAGTTCCAGTAGTTTAAGGAGGTCCATTTACACCTGTGCTCCAAAAGCATACGAGAGAAGTAGGTGAAAGGGCTCAGTTGGAAAATTGCAAAGACGGGACAGAGGCAGCTTTGACAGCGCTCGACAATAAGGACAGTGAATGAATTCTGGAAGCTCAGAGACGACTGTATGCCACTTGTCTTTTAATGTGCTGGTGCTAAAAGAATGTCTGCCAGGTGAATGGGTGGTGCCTCTGTTGTACATAAAGGATGTCCTATATAGCCACCCACTCAATGATCTTTAACCACAAATGATACACAAACAATATGGACAGAAACACTAAGCAGATCAGGGGTTTTGGCTGTATAATGTCTGCAGGTGCCAAAAACCCTCTTTGTAATGTAAGAAAATAACATAAGTTTCCATTGTCCCCCTTCAAAAATGTGACTCAAAACTCACCTTTTAAAATCTGCATTTAATCTGCGATTTATTTAAGTAACATAATTGTTTTTAATGTAACATAACTGTCTTTTAACTAATATAATGTTACCTTGTTGTTACTGTCACTGTTTTTACCATGTTTAGTGCCTTTTAAAAGCACTATACAAATATAATCAATTATTTCATTAATATCATGTTATAATAATGGTGTTTCATTCTTATGTAATATCTGAATGCCATTCCACAGTCATTGGACATTTGCTTAAAAAGATCTACAGCAAAATATGGGGGTGCTGTTGTCATGTCTTCTTGCTTTAAGACGAGCATCACTTTGTATGCGGATGATTCAGTGACCATCGAGCTTCTTGTGGCTGCTATGAATCCTCCTTGGAAAGGCTGCTTGTTTTAGCAACTTGACTTGGCAAACCACTGGAAGGCTTTTAATGGGGCTGCTTGTTTGATAGAAACTGGGCTGCATGCACATTTGGGCTTTTTGTGGTGCCTTTTTGGTTGGCAGATCAACTTAAGTATTACAAGGAAAGGGGAAGGGGAGAGAATGCGGCCACACACTGTGTTTCCACTATATGCATTTTGCAGTGGCTGTCCACTGCTCTGTGGACCGCTTTTAATATCAATCGACAGATACAAGAAGTGCCTGGAAGAGGGCGAGACAGAGAGAGAAAGAAGATAGAGAAAGGTAGATTTGACGAACATTAAGTTGGATATATATTTGTATTATCTATTAATACTCAGTCCAACTGCCAGTGTACTATGCATATATATCACCCAGGTGCCTAGACTGCCCCATGGACACACAGCATACATTGATGCAGTGATGCAGCATTTACTGCAGTTTGGAAGAACCTCATTCCTTCAGCACCTCCTCTGAAACTATCTGGTCTCTTTTTCCTGTTTGTTGATTATCTTATGTGGACCTGATAACTCTTATTTAAACCTGACACAGATGTTAATTTGTCGATTTCTTTACAGAATAAGCTGTGTTAAATGCTCTTTCATCAGCAAATACTGCGAAATTATGTAAAGGTAAAGTCAACAATATTATGGCGACATACAGAGAGTACAAATGAATCAGCAAAGAGGAACACGCTTTGCAAACTGTGGTCTCGTAATACGTAAGGCTGCGTAATAAGCCTCTCAGACTTAATATTACGTGTCACCTTTATTAACACAATGCAGAATAAACATCCAAGGTACACAAAAAAAAATATGTACGTACTCATACGCACAACATCAAAGTGCATTGTGTCAGAGCGGCTTAGTGGCGAGAATGAAACAGGAGAGTTGTTTTCTGCACAGATGAAAGGCAAAAAAGAACGCCGCTCTTCATTGTCAGCCGGCCCCATTGTCAGGTTTGGGTCAAGATACGCACACTCATTACTTTAACCCTCCCATCTACACAGACAATACATGAACAGAAGTTGCTCAACACTAAGTATCAAGATCATAATAGCAGACTTTGTTTAGAGGGAAAGCCATTGAGGAACCTGAGACTTCGGGAGGGAAGAGACAGTTGAGAAGCTGAGAGTATAAGAGCAGCGTGTGAAGGATTAGATTATTGTTCAGGTTTTGGGTTTGACAAAAGAACAGAAACAGATCAAAGACCAGGTCACCAGCAGTCAGTAAACTGCTCACAGAGGGACGGGTCAGTAAAGAGCCGACAGTCGGTTACACTGCTCGAGTGGCTCGCTAAACGACTTCCTACGACATAAACTGAGGTTAATTAGCGTGAAAAATGACCCGGTTCCCAACTCGAGCCATGTGTTTATGACGAGGAACAGAAACGGAGTGATCATGACGTTGTTTGGTCCAACAGGTACTGTACAGTTGTTAAAATGCAAAGACGATGTGAGCAGCTGTGGAGCCGGGTGAGTGTGCTCAAGTCTGATTACAGTGAGAAACCGCAGCACGGTCTGGTTTCATAGTTATTAGACAGGAAAGTAGCATGAAATGTGACTGCGTAGTAGAGTGAACACAACGTCCAGTGTTGTATTATTTTCTTTGCGTGTGCGTGTGTGTGTGAGCACTGGCCTCATGCCATGCCAGGTGAGGCACAAGCGGTGCGTGTGGGTGTAAACCTAGAAATTTGATGATGTTCCTTCTGGAGCAGAGAGAAAATTCTAACACGGTACAAAAGGCTTGAGAACAATCAAAAAGACAAACAAATACTTCCCTCCAGCAGGTACAAAGTGAATTATGGGCGAACAGGGCCCAGGTGTCCCACACAACAAGTGCCAAAAAGGGATTGGCTCTGGATGCGTTGCAAAGTGTTTACGAAAAGCACAATAAACAGCAGCGCCCAGGGTTGAGAGGGAGGGAGAGGACAGAGAAAGACGTGTACAGATGATAGCAAGAAAAGGAGAAAGAAAAAAAAAAGAGAGAAGGAGAACAAGACACACAACCATGGCTATCTACTCCCAGGTGTCACGGAGATAAAGGCCACGTTGTGTTGTGGCCCTGAGAACGCCAACATTGCCACTTCTCATTAACAGCTGCTCGGCGCTACAACTTACCCACGCTCACGCCGCCTACCCTCAACAGTCATCACTGCAACAGCTTTCACTGCCGTACTGACTCAGACTCATCAATAAGCTGGGAGTGGGAGTGATAAGTGGTGTGTCTCACTGTCTCAGCGTCCATTCACTACATTGTGTGTTTGAGAAGTAAAACATAACAGTGTTTCAAGTGCACACTGAAGCCCCAGCAGCATATCAATCAGCCATGCACCTCTCCCAAGCATCAAAGACTGCAAGTAAAAAAAAGAACCTTACACACCCTTATAAACACACACGCACCCTGCACTTACCCACTTTTGTGCATACATACACAAAGACTCACACTATTCTAACAAACTGACTCACCCACACTGACGAGTGCATGCACGCGCACACACACACAATCACACACACACACACAATTACATAAGCACCCTAGGAGTTTGGCAGAGAAGAGGCAAGAATCAGAGTGGGAGGCCAGGCACCTGGATGAACAGATTATGGTCTAAACCCCACCAGAGACACATAGATGATCTGCCTCAAACTTCAATTTTTCTCCCCAGTGTGGGCTCTGGGCCTCACATCGCCTGAGGAGCACTACGAACCTCCGTGACCTTGGCTGGCGGAAGGTAGTCAAAAGCAGTTCATCACTACTAAGTGCTGACTGGGTCGGACCTCCTGTTGCGCTTTTTGACAGAATGTGCACCGTCTTGCATGCATTGTGTGCTTGAGTGTGTGTTACATACACACACACACACACACGTAAGTGTTGCAGAGCGATCAAAAGCATTGTGCTTTCACATTTCGTGGCTTGTCCGAGTGATTGATGATTCACATCTCACTCTGTTCCACCCCACCTGAACCTCGACTGCAGCGCCAAACAAAGCCACGGCTGACCTGACTTCACACCATGCTGCTTTTTTCTCAAGTCATTGTTGCAACCCAGCTCATTAAAGACAGCCATAAGTTTGTAAGAACTGTCTGTACTGTTGAGGACGGACCCTCAGAGGTCTGTTCTTGAGGCAGTCACGCCACCTGGTGGCCAACTCCAGGTGCACATTACACCTTACTGCACCTAAAATGTAAAAGACAGTTTGTTCCCTGTATAATAAAGCTGACTCATATTAAACTACAGTTACAATGGTAACAAACGACAATAAGTTAGAGGCAAAATATAATAGCAGCGCTATAATCAAAGTTACATCATATGTTATTGTTGGCCGTAGGACCACAAGAGAGAGAAAATAATACATAATTTGTTTACTGCCACTGTCAGTCTCCTCACTTGCCCTCTCTCGCCAAACGTGGGTAAACATGAGATTGTGCTTCAAGCAAGACCCTATAAACATGTGGTCATGGCGAAAATGATAACACTGGTGATGAGTTAACTACCTGATTGATCAAGAAGTGGATGATAGTAGATTAAGACGACTGTAAATCAACACTTACTCCATAGGGATGCGGAACTGGACAGTGTCAGGAGGCTGCTCTTTCCCCGGCCTCACCAGGGTCAGGAACCACTTGGGTCTGAAGATCCTCAGCTGGGGGTTGCCCAGCTGGTAGAGAGGGTACCTGAAAGGAGAGAGAGAGACTCTTATTATCTTCTAGAAATTAGTACATTAAGCATTAAGTACTCAAAAGGCACTTCTGGCAAGAATGAGTGTTAAAATATGTGAAATATATTTAAGTGTGTATTTACAGACGTCAGTATTCATGATTGAAAATCAACAACTACTATATATTATATCACCTCAATATTAACATTTATGTACCACTTCAGATTGTCCAAAACATTTCCTTGTTCTTTCATTCTCATATTCATACAGACGACATTGGTCTTCAAATATATAACAGGCTATCTACATTTAATTTCAAAAACACAATATTATAAAGTTAGAGGGGAAAGCAGCATTGAAGCCAGCAAGCGTTCTTTTTTATTACTGTCTTGAGCTTCTGTGTGATGGCACCACAGCAGAATGGGCACTTGATGAGTGTGTTTGAACACTCGGTGCAACTGACCAGGTGTAGTAAATCAAACGGGGTCAGCCCTATGTTCCCACATTTCTAAGGATTTTTTTTTCACTGACAATATTGAAAATTAGGCCCTATGTTCCCACAGCCCTATGTTCCCAGATTTATTTTGAGAAATTAGTCCCGATGTTCCCACAGCTCTATGTTCCCACATTTCTAGATTTTTCTGAAAATTAGGGTTAGGGTTAGGGTTAGGATCAGGGTTAGGGTTAGCGGTGTTGAGCTCAAGAGAGTTTAGGGTTAGGGTTACGGTTCACCAGCTACGGAATGGTGAACCCTTAACTACCAGGCAGGAGTAGAAATGTGGGAACTGTAGGAACATAGGGCCTAATTTTGTAATGAATATTAGAAATGTGGTATCATAGGGCTGTGGGAACATCGGGCTGTGAGAATATAGGCACGCTCCCAACCAAACAATCACACTAACAACTGCTGAGATATTTGATTTATAACCATAGATAATTACAATCAATTGGTAAGAACGCCATCCCAAATATTTTGTTTGCAAGGACAAATCTGTTAGAAGAAAATTGCACCAAGAGTTTCTTTCAAGGAATTTCGTTTGAAGGATTGGCCATTGTGTCTTTACAAAGTTATATTCATCTGTTCTAGAAAGGTATTTATATACAGTCTATGATTTACAGCCGTCATTGTGTTTCCTTTCACATTTGTTTTTATTAACAGAGGAGGAAAACCCTCTATTTAATTAAACAGACATGTGTGGACAAGGCACAGAGCAACTAGGTGACTCCTGGACAGAAAAGCAAATGCACAGGCCTCCCTGGACATACTTTCATGAAACAGAAATGAAGAACAACCAACCTACTTTCAGCTTTAAATCAATGCTAGCTTGTTTATGACCTGTCTGATGATCTCAGTGCTCCTCTACTAGCCCCAGCCAGACTTCACTGTAGTGATGCTGGAGTGTCCCCACATTTCATTCGATGAGTGCCATGTATTTGTTTACAGTACAATAAACATGTATTTTAATGAAACCCTGACTAATAACTGTTCTGATGCAGTAGGTGAGTGAAACTACAAAAACGTGACTTGCTTCGATGCCCACAGACGATTAAAAACCACACTGGTGTCATGGTAACGTGTGTAACTACTGTGCGTGCTGCGTGTTGTTTTTAGCATCACAAGCTAACGGTGGCTACACTGCTGTCGCGTCGCGTCCTTTACAATTCCACAGTAAACACACAAGCTGCAGCTCAACACTCGCTGACAAGTGTGCGAAGTAAATAAATTAACACATTTTACAATACATTTTACAATATGAGCTACGTCCAATACGCAGAGCAGCGCTGGACATGCAGGGACTGGGCGATGCTAACGTTAGCTTGGTTGTGCTAGCTCCCCAAACTGGCAGAAATAGCTGTATATTAAACATGTGACCTCTAACAGACGCATTGACACATCTAGAAAAGGAGAAGTGAAAACCCGACACTTACAATAGTCGTGTCACTGGCATCGCGGGGCCAGTTTGTTGTGAGCTACGTTAGCTGTTTTGTAGTCTCTTCAAGGTTGTCAAACGCGACATGTGCGGGGATGTGCTTCCGGGAGCAGTGCGCATGCGCAGTGGATCCGAGCAGTGCCCTTGAAGAGAGATTCAGAGTCAAAGTTTGTAGTGTAGGAAAGATGTATCTATCTTTTAAAATCTGACACTGAACCACAGAGGAATATAGGCTACCAGTTCATAAATAGAGTTTAATATTGTTTTTCAAATCAAGAGAGAGAGACACTGAAATTAAAGGAACATATTACTGATAGATTATTATTATTATTGATGATGATGATATCTTTCTTTTAACTTTATAATGTAAAGATGTTTTAAGTGCTCTTATGGATCAAGAAGGACCAACACTAACCAGACCCCCTCACTGTGCTTGCACAATGTCTAAGCATTATATTGAATGTTTTTATATATTGAACCTTTGTCATATTGCTATTGCGTCATCACGTGTTTGTAATTCTTGGTCCATAAAGGCAGTTAAACCCACAACCGTCATGCAGGAGCAAAAACCAGTAAAAAGAATGAATAATATGATATTTATTGTGATAATTATTGATATCAACGGATTGTATGATATAATTTTTGGCCATATGTCCACCCCACCCAAAAATCTGAATACTGCTTCTGAATAGGATTTATTCAAACTTATAAGAAGGTTGTGGCAACACCATCATGGTGAGAAGGTATTTTGCTAATAATCACAACTTTTAACTTTCTCAAAATTGGTCAAAGTTCTCAGAGTTATGTATTCGTTCACTTTAATATAAATTCTGCAATTGGAATTTAATTTAAGCACAATTGTGTGTTTTTTTTAGCATAAAACAAAATGCTTAATTCAAGCATGCACACTATATTAATCCCACTATATACCTAACAGATGCAGGTGGTTGTCAATAAATACACATCTAAATTGTGAGCTCAGTGCTCTATCATGCAAAATATTCAATTGACACCGTTCAGTTATGGCTCAGAAAAACCTGTAGCATCCTCTGAGCATGCAATATTCCCATGGCTAAATGTTTCCCATTGGAACCAGCTGCTTCAATCTCATCCCTGGATAACAGCAGAGCTCATATTCATTTTAAGAATGGGTTTCCATGTTGAGAATGGTTGTGAGTATTTTCCTCAGGGGCACATGAGATGAGACAGCAGCAGAGGGAGACTTTATCCCATCGCTCTTTGGTGCTCCGTGCCCCAGTGTTTGACCTCACACCCACTACGAGAGAGAGGAGAGAGAGAGAGAGAGAGAGAGAGAGAGGATGAGGGAGGAGGGGGGGGGGTGAGAATGATTGAAGGTCCCCTGAGTGGAACATAAGTCCCTGGCTCAGCTGGTTCAGACCTGGCAGGAAACCACACTGACACTGGACCACACCGACAGCCTACACTATGCCGTGGAGGGAAGTTTCCATCAGTTAAGATGCCATGGCGTGTGTGTGTGTGTGTGTGTGTGTGTGTGTGTGTGTGTGTGTGTGTGTGTGTGTGTGTGTGTGTGTGTGTGTGTGTGTGTGTGTGTGTGTGTGTGTGTGTGTGTGTGTGTAGAGCGACAGAGACCGTGCTGGAGGGGCAGTTAGGCATTTGATCATTAAACAGTTGTTGTAATGTTCCCCAGTTGGCTCAGGTATCGACGTCTCACTATATCCAGAAGTTTCTGTCATCTGTACCATCGGGCCGTTGGTTTTATTTGCCACAAGAAAGAGAAATGTTCACTGATGTGATTTTGTTGGTTGTTTACTTGTTTGTTGCTTTGGAGCTAACGGATCTGACAGCTGATATGAGAATGTTTGAAGGTGGTGAGGCAGAGGTGAGAAGGTCACTTTCAATACATGTACTGTAATGTGTACTGCTGCTTTATATTACACATTTAACCTCAGGGTTGTTCCATGATATAAATGATTAAGATATATTGAATTCCATCATATCATTGTTCATGTTTGGTGTGTTTAAGAGGCCTGTGACAAGTATGTGACTTAACCCCCAGAAACTGTCTCTCCGCTAAATAAAGTAAGTACTTACGAACAATAAGTATTTATTTACAATAACTCTATAATGTGGAAGGTTATAATCTATATCTAGAAGTCAAGGCTCCCGGCCTCACCTGCAAAAAAGAATCCAAGTAATTTTTCAAGTAAATTGCCCAATAAATTATGGTTTTCAGATTCTGAAAGATTTCCTGTTTTTTTCTGTTTAAATCATTAGAAAATCAATATACTGTAAATGTTTTGAATGTTGGTCAGACAAGATGTGAAGAACCCCTCCAGGGGAATTTGTCACAGTTTTCTGACAGAACAATGAGCTGCTGATTAATTAAATATATCAATCAAAATAACTGTTAGATTGAGTCTTAATTAAGTACAAAATAATAACCAGATGAATTTAGAGGGACTCATTAGGGGACCACAGCTGGTTCATCCAGCTGTGACTATGCACCTGTCTGTAAATGTGACTCTACTCGTGATGTTATTTATTTAAAGGTGCCTTTTTTGTTTCATCTATACATTATCAGATAAATGCATAAGTAAACAGCTAAAATTAGTGTTCCTGTTTTGATTATAGGACTAAATTATTTATACCTTATGTCTGTTTTTTAAGTTAAACCATTTCTACCTTGCAGGAAACCATGTCTTAATATATGTGCAATATTGATTTCCACATTCCTATGACCTGTATCCTCCCCCGGGGCCGTTGGACATGGAGCTTGCTGTGTGTGCAGGAGCGGTAGCTGCACTCATTACCTCCGTCAGGGTGCCAATGTTTAGCAAGGCTCCAGCCAACACAGACCAAGCCAGATCCAGGGGGAGCGGAGGGGGCCGGCAACATGAACCGACACAACCTTCAGCCAAAGGTCCGGTCTCACACTGTTGTCCAACTCTGCCATTTATAGACGCGATTCAAGCTTGTTTGTTAATGCACACAGTTGGGCTCTTTGATGGGAAATAAAAGTCGAGGATATTAGTTAATGTCACTGGTTGCCATAATAATTTAAACCTGATTAATGAGCTTTTGTTGCTTCTCAAACTTAAAATGTGTTGTTGTGCATAACTGAAATTCTGGTTTAATGACTTGACAGCACTTAGGGTGTGACATACATTTAAACCCATGAAAGCATGTGCATGTACACAAAGCCTCTCACACACATATACAGTATATATATACACCTATACCTGGTTTGGCATTAAGTTTAATAAGTTACTTTTCATTTTAATTCAGATAATCAGCAGCGCTCACGGTATGCCCACTAGCAAATTAGATTGAGTGTGTGTGTGTGTGTGTGTGTGTGTGTGTGTGTGTGTGTGTGTGTGTGTGTGTGTGTGTGTGTGTGTGTGTGTGTGTGTGTGTGTGTGTGCGTGTGTGTGTGTGTGTGTGTGAGTGTGTGTGAGAGAGAGAGAGAGAGTTGGTAGAACTGGAATGAAGGTTCAGGTCTGGGGCAATGGAAAGTAGCTGTTTGTGTGACAGTATAAAAAAGGAGAAAGTATGGGAGGAGGAGGGAAAGCTCGAACAGCAGAGGTGGATGGACGGAAACAGTTTGGTCTACAGCGGGACTGTCCCGCCAAGAGCGAGCGCTGGGGCCACATGGAAACTTTCCCCCTCCGACTCTCCGGCAGCCGGAGGAGAGGTTTGCCGGTATTGAATATCCCAGGAAGAAAAAAATGCAAATGGTAAATTGAAGATCCAGACGTGAAGATGGAAAAGTGTGTCAGATGAAGTGAATAGTTGAGCGTGTAACGGGAGCCACTGTTTTAGCGTTTCTCTCTGAAGCCACTTCAGCCATCCATGAAGAAAGGACCTTGCATCTTGAATCCTTCCAACAAAAAGCTGGGTCGCTAAAATCAGTTTATATACAAGCCTGTATGACGCCTCATCCAGAGGTTGTATCACCAGCAGCAGCTACACATCAAGTTTCTGAACAGAGCAGGGAAGTGGATGAGAAGCCGGGACAAGAACATGATGGAAGAGTGAAAGCAATGAAGAACAAAGAGTCCATGTTGGACTCAGCGGAGGCGTGCTGCCGCAGCTGAAGCTCCGACAGAAGGCTTGGACTTCAGTATGGATGGACAGTTGTCTTTTTTGGCAGCATTTGTTTATAAATCCATTTTCATCCCAATCTGTATGAGATGTTTCATAGAAAGATGACTGGACCTCAGTGTGTCACTGAGACCGAGACCAAGACAGTCAATGTCTACTCCTGGATTTAGCCAAACTTGTTTTAATGTTCTTTGAATGATAACGTCAATCAGTCTGTCTGTTTCTCATTTGTTCCAGATTGAAATATGTCACCAACGATTGTTATAAATTTTGAGATGTTTTCTACAGAAATTCACATGTTCCACAGTACAAATCTTAAGAATCAGACATTTAAAAAGTTACACACTCTCTAAAACACTATAATCTGTCTTAACAACTTCCAATTCAAGGAAATACAATTCCATTAAGCGGTGCCGTGTAGCTTGATAACGATTTGTACCATATTAAGCCTGCAGAAAATGACTTATAAAAAAGAGGATGCACAGGACTGCACACATTTATAGAAATGATTATCCTAAATATGCATGATTTTTGTAGTAAAAAATTGAACAATGTTTTTAAATAGGCTTTAGCACTGAAGGTGACTGTCAATGCAAAGCATAGCAGTGACTGCTGCTGCAAAACTGATGATGGGAGGTCGTCAAAAATTGCTTTTGATTTTCTCTCCAGCCTGAATGAAGCTGTAACTACACTTAACCCACACAACGAAAAACCATTAGCCCCTCCACCCCACACCCAATTAAATCCTTGCCCCTTTGCCATCAACGCTAAGTGAGTGGTCCGAGGTAGTGGCCAGTTCAGGTCAGATTCCTCTGTTTCTTCTTGTCCCATGTTCACACTCTCGGGGGAGCGGGTGCATGCCACGCAGCGGGCCTCTGTTTATTAATAGCCGCCAGGGATGGAGTCAGGGGCAATCTGGATGGCGAGTACATTTATACCCTCCCCCCTGGACGTTCCGTTGATGTCATAAGACTGACCTCTGACCCAGGAGCCCTGGCTGCCACAAGGCCCATGTTGAACTTGAAACTCAGAGGTCTCGACAAACACATGGATACACATGCATTTTTTTACCACACTTTGCCCCGAGTCATCTAGAGTACGTCTACACGCACCTAGAAAATGCAGCATTTGTTACCGTTTGAGAGTCTAAATATGTCATCGAAGAATTGTGCACACTCATTCACTGTGCAAAGCTTAGAGCATCACATGACAACAGCTGACACACTAACTGACTAAAGCGTCTTTGTCTAGTCGGTGTGCAATAAGAAGCTCTGGTGGATCTCTGCAAGAAATTAATGGAAGAGCAGAATCATCTGACTCTCTCCAACCTGAACACTCGGCACGGAGTCACAACACAGTCGCACACAATCTCACAATTTCCACAGATTTAGAAATGATTAGGTGGAGTGATCACACAGGTTCCCACAGCCTTATCCAGTGTCTCTGCCCCTGCCAGAGATACGTGATGGATTGAAGGAGGAGGAAGGGGTTGGGGAGAGGGGGGGGGCTGACATGCAGGAACAGGGACGGGGGTCAACTGATCTTCAAGGTATGTCAGCCGACAATCTGGGGATATCTGGTGCGCGGATCCTAACCTGCAAACATCACAACACTGTTCATGATATTATTCCTCTTGTCTTATTTGTGGGTCCCATAGAGTTGTTGTTGGACATCAGAAGAGCCGTGGCCATGTGACGGTCAGGACTGGGGTGAAATGAAAGAGTGACACTGGATTGAAATGGGGTCGTATATGGTTTGGTTTCGGAAAGGACCTGGTTCTGAGTTGGTTTAGCGTTGTACGACCACACGTGTGCAAACTGACTCAGCATTTATTGTCAAACAGTATTGCACCTTCCACCAATGGCACCGCCGCACGCTACCCTTCAGGATCTCATAAACAACATGCCTGCCCTCAAATGTTGTACCATATGAGCCACGCAGCTCAATGTATAACATGACGTATTTTTCATATATCACAACACATCCTGAATCCATCACACAGCTCTGCATTGTTTAAAAATTGCGTTATACAAGCCCCAAAACAACCACTGTGTGTAAATTAGCCTTTTTTGCTAAGCTAGTGCTGTAAATTAAAACTAGTCTGTCTTGTGCAGTTTGTTGAGATTGTTTTTTAAGCTGAAAACAAATCGTAGAGTTTAGTAGCATTTTGGAACATCCTGGAATTGTGGTTAAATCGCAATAAACATTTGTCCTGACACACACACACAGAATCATTGTTGATATATCGATACAAGAAATGAATCACGTTGCAAGAAAATGTCCCCAATAGAGAAATCTGATAAAAAGTCACCTGGATTTTTAAGTGAAGTGAATTTTTTTAAATATTGTTGATAGATTTTTAATTATTTAAAGATTGTATCGATAACAAACTCAATAAGCAAAAGGAATCTATTGCTTGCTCACGTCATTCTCTATAGGTTCTAAACAGAATTTTAAATAATTATCAGGCAAAAATGAAGTAAATTTGAGGTTGTAATCAAGAAAAAGTATACTTGATCAAATAAGTAATAATCTAGTGACAAATCTTATAATTTTCAGTATAATAACTTAAGAGCTAAATTTCCTTGACCATGTGCTTCTTGGTTCTGGTCAGCTCAGAGCCCTGGGACAGGAACCACAGCTTCATCAGATGGATGAGCCCCGGATGACAGGTGGCACCTTCAGACTTCCCTTTAAAATCACTTTCTAGTCTCCACCAAAATATCAAACACCACCAGCTCAGATTTGGCCACAGCATCACAAGTCCCTGCGACCCGTGCCATGCCCCCCCACTCGACGCCCCTCCGTCTCCTATCAGGACCCCCGGATGACAAGTCTCTGCAGCCTTTACGCACGGAGAGCGCACGGAGAGTTCGCGAGCACGCATGGGGGTCGCTCCCTTTCAGGCTGTTCCATGGCCTCCTCGCCCCGGGAGAGACTCTTGCCAGACCTCCCCGATCTCCCTCTTCCCTCTCTCTACCTTTCCTGTGAAGAAACAAGCCGGCGTTACGTCAGAAAGTGCAGGGCAAGCACCACTGCGTCTTAGGAGCTATTCGTAGGCATTGCTGCCAAACCCCGGCTCGGGGCTGCTGACGAGCTCACTGCAGCCAATGCAATTTACAAATCCAACATCATTTAAACCTGCAGCAGTATGTGGTAAGTCAATATTCATTCATGCTGGTTGTGTTTTGCCCCGCTGGGGATTCGTTTTCCTCTCACCGCTTTCTTCACATGACAGGTCTCTGTTGCTGGCACAATTGCGCAAAAACCCCAACAGTTAAATCGGTGTAAAGATAAGAGGAAAGCTGGTTTCACTGACAGCACCACCACGACATGATGAGGCAACTTCTGACGCACAGAGATTTCTGCAGCATTTTTTTGTGTTTGATTCTTTGCTGATCTGGAAGGGGGAAATAAAAACAAAAAAAACACGCAACATGCCCCACGCTCGAAATAGGAACCCCAGCCCCATCCCGGAGGTAACATGGGACACGGGACTGAAGGAGATGAACGAGACGTGGAAAGGAGCTATCGCCTGTCTCGGGGTGGCCGTCTTCTTCGTAATGACAATCGGGATCATATACTGGCAAGTGGTGGACCAGCCCAACAAGAACTGGATCCTCAGGGGGACCTTCAGCGGACTGATCTGGGAGAGGAGAACCCACTCGCTGGTCATCCAGACCCTGGCGGAGGACAAGACCTTTGTGGAGATCGATGTGGGGAACGTGGGGAGTCCCGACGCCGAGGTTCCCTTCGTGAGGAACCTGTGCTGGCTCAACAAGACGGAGTTCTGTTACACCTGGGACGCGGTGGCCGAGGTGAAGATCTCGCTGGACGTGGATGAAGAGAAGGAGACGGAGTGCTACAGCATGACCTGGGCGCCGGTGCACTGTCATGTGCAGCTGAAGGTAGAGTTCCTCTGTGTGCACTTCACTGAAACACAACCAGAATATCACCCAGACGACATTTACACGCAAAATATAACGTGCAAAAAACACCTTTCTTATCATGTTCCATGCGTTTTTACGCACTCCATATCCAGTAAGGTTGATGTATGGAAATGTGATCGTGCAAGACAAGATATTAAACATGTATTAAATAAATATGTTTGCCTTATTGAGGCACCTCTTAACTCTAAGCTCACTCACATAATATTTATATAATTCAATTACAATACGCATTTTATAACAAGGCTTGTTTCGTATTGCTGATATAACTACATCACACAGGATTTAAATCGCCTTTATATACTTTTGTATTTATATAAAAAAGGCAAAGCACGTGATGCTCCATTCAAAACAAGTGAATCACAATAAATGATATTAATAATAAATTGTTTCACAGCAGGGGGTTCGCAGCATGATGTGGTTTAAACAAAACCGTGGCTTTAGTCTGTTGAATTTGCACTTTTGCATCTTTTTCCACTTATTAAATTGAATAAAGATCACATAATAATAGAGAAAGTATGAATAAAATGAGGTTATAGACAAACACTGTGTGCGTAATTCCCCCTTTTCCACAGCCCTGATTTAACTGCACTGAGCAGAACAGATTTCGTGTTATTCCTCCGTCACAGTTGTTTTGCATTTTTACACGCACGGTACTTACTGTACTTTCCCCCCAGCTTAATTAGCAAAGGCATTTAACTATTAGGATGTTTAGGGAGGTTAATCTGTACCCACTGGAACATTCCTCACCATAACTCCCTGTCATGTGGCGCGACTGCTCACAGGAAATCTTTCCAAACTAAAGTCGCCTTATTATGATTATTTTTTCCTCTAATTTCCAAAAATCCTGCCCAGTGAGTAGCAGGTGACTCCCTGGCACCTTTTATTAACGCAGCCTGGATTGCTGTCGTGAGAATAAACGATTTCCCGGTTTGTGCATTCGTCTCCCTCATGCGTAAAAGACTCTTTGGGGAAGAAGAAGCTTTCTCTTAAGAGGACGCTGTCACTCAATGCCTCCTGCGTGCGACGCTCTCTGAGGCTCATGTACCAGGCATCACATACCTCGCTGTGCCCTGGATCTCTGCACCGACAGTAACTCACACTCAATGTTTCATCCATACTCTGAGAAGACATCGGCTGGAATGTGGCAGCACTGGGAACATTCAGGTTATAGACACTCTAAGATAACATTTAGAATATATTGTTTTCAAGCATAGAAGAGTTTTTATAAACTAATTCAAATGATCTATAAATGTTGGTGTTTAAAATGTGTGTTCTTTGAATCTTCTTCTTCTCTAGTCTGTCTAATCTTGATCCTTAATTTCCAACCCTCTCAGTTTTCGATGTACTTTGTTTTGAAGGCCTTTACTTCCTTTGTCCTCTTAAGTCTCCTCAGCATCCCTTTTTTTTTTATCACTTGCTGTTTCAGTCTTCATGAGTATAAACCTTTTCGTGTGTGTTTATCCTTCCAGGACTGCTTCTCCATGACCAATGTATCCTGGTACGGTGGAGCCAGTGTCCGGGGTCAGACGTGGCCCATCAATGATCAGAACGCCACCATGCAGCCCTTCGTCCTCAGCGACCTGAAGGACAATCCCTCCGGCTTCGGCTCTGCCCTGGAACGCTACTTCCTGGGCTCATCAGGTAAGAGGTCTGAGTTTCATCTGCTTTATAAGAGTTGATTGCATGAGCTAAAAGGTCTGCGACAATGAGAAAGACCTGTTCGAGTCTTTAAAGTGACTCAGGGTCAACACTTGCCATTGGTGGCAGGTTAACACAAGGGCCTTGGGGAATCCGGCCTCTCATCAGTGGGTCTACGACGTGTGGCGTGAATCCCAGGGCGTGAGGGAAGCCCTGTGGATGTTGTTGTGTTTTGTTTTTACCCTCCACCAGCCCCACCCTCTCACTCGTGGATGTTTATTTGTGTTTGAGTCGAGAAAAATTACTCCAGCCGTCTCCAGAAACAGCATCAAACCGCTGAGTGGATGGGAATGGCCGGCCCACAAATAGCGTGTAAAACAATCCCCGTTTATTAATTTAGAGATTAGTCTACAAAGGAGAGCGAGTCACCTTTAGCATCTTAAATTAACTCTTTGGGATACCGGGGTAATTGCCTTTTGTTTCTATTAAAAGGGAAGGTTGGATCAGGGCCCTGCTGACTCTTATAACTCCCCGGGTTATTTTGGGGGTGTTAGATTTTTATCCTGGGGGCAAAGGGGGGAGGAAGGGTCCACAGGCGGATGTGAATGGTTAATGTGACTGGTGAGGAACGTTTATAGTGTGTGTGTGTGTGTGTGTGTGTTTGTGTAAATGTGTGTTTTGGTAGCTGGTGTGGCATTAACCTCAGGGACTCTGGTCTCTCGAGCTGGTGGAGTTTGTGTTTACTTCGACCAATCAGGTGACACCATCAATGGTCTGTTGTGACTTCAGTGCGGTCGCTCTCGCACTCCTTGATCCACTGACACACACTGACAGAAACAAACACACACACATGCCTGCCCACACACACCAGTACGTGTTTCGGGGACGTTATGTAACACGGTGGCACGTGACAGAAATCCCTTTTCCACCTGGTCAGCGGACGGCGGTAATTATCAGGACCCTGTAACCCTTTGTTTCTCTGTCTGAGCAGAGAAAACACACACACACACACACACACACACACACACACACACACACACACACACACACACACACACACACACACACACACACATGCACACGGATGAGATGACATCCCAATGAGAACAACTGTTCCAGTGTTGCCAAGTAACGACTCACAATCACATACTGTACATAGCCCCAAACATAGCGAAGCGCTGCTCAGCAATGACAGCGATGCCTATTGGACCAGTAAAGGTATATTTAACGTGATATCTCACTTCGGCTCAGGGATGTTTTCGCTCGGCTGATAGATTTACATGATGTGGACGTTTGGCCTCGGAGAAAATAGTTTTTTCACAATGCCACGGAGATGTGGTGGAAGTCGTACTCGGTTGCTTTCCCCTTGAGCATCAGCAGAGATGATCACAAGTCGAAAAGATGCAGATGTGTCTCGTAATTTCATGCAAACAGCTGCAAAGTTAAAAGATAACAGATTTATTGGATTAGTTAATGGCCTACCTGCTATTATTTGTTAACTACTTCGGTTAATCGTAGCTGCACAGTACAATTGTGACCACTTTTGCAGAATTTAAATAGACAGATATGTGTGGATTGTAAAAAATACTAAATAAATAACCTTTGCTTAATGCACTCTGTATATTATATAACTGCATTGTGTTACTTGTTGTGTTTCCATGAAAATGACACAGACAAGACAGTGACTGGACTTTAAATGTGTTCACAATTTAAAATGTTCACTGCATATAAGCGCTTGTAACTCTACTCAGTCCATAATATGATATTTATATCTGGATGAGCATAAACTTTGCTAGGAGCTAACACGATTTAGATATTGGTCCCCAACAAACCCAAATATAATGTCACATGTATGAGCTGCAGGTGCATTACACAAACGCTTTTTAATGCAATGACTGTGTTTGCTTTGATAGTTTCCCCCAAAAAACTCAGATTTATGTTCTCATGTGTTAATAAGAGAAATCTGGTGAACTTCTCCTGCACCCAGTTTGGTGAAAAAATAACTTGTTTTTGCCAAAGCAGATTGAGGCAAGGCAGCTCTCCAGTGGTTATAATAAAAAAAAGAAAGAGTCACCACATGTCTTCATCATTTTCATGACGATCGCTTTCAGGAAGTCTTCCAGAGCTACGATGCTCTTTCTTGAATTTATTTTGAAGAAACAAACAAGTTCCAGTTTGAATGTGATATTAGTTTCCTGCACCGCGGGAACCTGCTGACCATCAGTGGAATATTCCTGCCGTCCATGTGACGCTTGCTGTGTGTGCATGGGAGCTGTCTTCACCCACTCTAGTTAGTCATATGGGCACATTATAAATGTGGTGGGGAATATGGAGCTGTGACTGATGTTACTAACCTAAGAGGACTCATGGGGACAGTTAAAGAGAAAGACAGACGGGCTGAAATACGGAGCAACGGAGCAAACCAGAGACGGCAAACTAAAGAGCAACAGTTGATAGTTAATAGAGCAAAGAAAAATAAATCAATAAGAGAAAGAGAGCAAAGAGGAGGTAGAAAAGTAAAGTGGAGAGACGACGGGGGGGCGGATATATGCACCCGGGCAGGAGAGTGACATTTGAGAGTGTTGCCAACTGGAGGAACTTGTCATAGCCCCACCTGTCTTTATCCATACAAAAACAACTGGGCCACTCAGGACAGATTAGATATCACTGAAGTCACATCCTGCATTAAAATATAAGAAGGGAAGCTGTGACCCGAAGCTTTATCAGCTTACTCCTGCAGTGAATCAGGCTGGAGGTGCAGAGGATACAGGTTCACGTGGTGTCAGCGATTCAGAAATACAGCGTTGGATAAACCGTCAACATGAAGATGATCCGAAGATTAGACAATAAACACGTCACATGGTGAAGTCACGTTACGGCGATCGTGTGCTGGACAAACAGCAGCAGAACTGACAGTAGTTGTTTGTGTGTCCATTCTCTGAAGCAATAAAATGAAATGATACTAAAGCTGCACCACCAGTTACCTTTGTTTATTCTCATAAGACATTGTTGTTGGTCTATGGTGTCCATTAAGGGCCAAAAAAACAGTTCCCCAGTGTCAGATAAAGATGAAAAGAAATTAAAAATGATTTCAAGAATAATCGACTTTTCTACTCATCAAAGTTACAAAAAGCCTAATTGTCTATATTATTTTCTTCTTAAATAATATATCATTCAAAATGTATTGTTTAATAGCTTCATAATGAGTTAATCTGGTTTGGTGCATAGATTTTTATAACTTTAGTAACACAACTTAAATCCTTGCATAGATGCAGGTTTGTATAAATAGTGTTAAAAACACAGTGTGTCGTTGTGTGTTTTTCTGCTATTTAGAAGCAATTTTACACATTGAAAACCTTCAGTTTATTGATGGTTGATGAAACGTCCTCGAGCCATTTACAATACGTAGAAACATGATGAAGATAAACTGTTTTTTTAATGAAAATATTCGAAATAACTCAACACTTGAAACAATAAATTGAAAATGAGACTTGTAAGATAAATAACCAATTTAATAAATCATACAAAGAAGAACACAGGATTTAATTGTGTACAGGAATATTGACAACCAATGAGCAACACATTTCACCTTAAATATCATTATAATCTCTTCTCCTTTCCATTCTCTTATTATTTTTCTAATATGCACATTATTCCTGTAAATAATCGTAGTCTAAGAAAACTTTGTCATCAACGTCTCCCCAGTTCACCATTTGAACTGAGGAGCCTGCAGAGATGTTTTCCCCGAGAGCTTTGACATCACATTTCTTTTTTTTACTGTCTGGATCCAATAAAAGTATAATTTATCCACTTTCCCGTCATATCTGCTTTTTGTCCACAATCGCTTTCATAAAGTGCAGACCTAGAGATTAGAATCAGATATAAGAAGCCATTAGACCAGCTCCTACACACCGGCACTGTACGTTCTGTGTGTGTCCATATGTGCAAACACCATCTCTCTCTCTCTCTCTCTCTTTCTCCTTGGTTCCATATCCATCTCTCAATTTAGCATGATTTTATTCCCCCCCTGGCCTCCCACTCCTTTTTTCTTTATTTCGATCGCTGACTCAATCTTTCCATGATGGATTCAAAGAAATGATCTTGAAGTGCTCCTGCTCATTTGTTGTTGGTCTCTTGGAGAGAACTGGACAAACACAACACACGGATAAAACTCACGTAGCTTATTTCCCCCTTTTCAGATTATGAATATAAATCACCTTTATTTGTGGCAGCTTTACATGTGAAAATGATGACAATAATGTATTTTTGTACTGTATTTTTTTATGGTGTTTCATTGTGAGGAATAGCAAAGAGAGAGACAGATAATTAAAAAAAAGAAAAGAAATAGTCACAACCACAGCAAAGAAGCAGTTTAAGCTGATACTTCAGTGCCAGTAGCTTCCAGTCGAGTCTTCTCTTTGTCCGACGGAATGGAGCTGCCCCTGAAAACCCTGTGTTACCCAACAGGTCAGCAGGAGGTCCCCGGGCAGCTGCCCTCAACCTTCCCACTCTCTGGGACGAGTGAGAGGTGAAACGCTTTAATAATGACTCACTTAGCCAACTGAAGCTGTGTGAAAAGCAGACTGTCATCTCCCGCACGCTGAGGCTACTGTATGAAAATCATCTGACAATATTTTCCACAGTCAATCTCCGACCTTATACTTTCCATCAAGGAAGTCGGGCGAGAGGCGGCCGAGAGGGAGAGGATTTAAAACCAAAGGGCCGATACACACCAGCTCCTGTCCGCTCATGTCACTACAGTGTAAATCGTTTAGTTCACGACTTTCTCTGCAAACACAAGACGTGAAAAAGTCTGGCTCCGTTTTTTGCTTCTTGAAATTATCGTTTGAAAAAGACATATTTCTCTTGACATAAATTCCGCTGATTTAACAACCTTGCAACAGTCACTTCCAAAACAAAAGAGATTAAGAGTCCAATCGTTGTATATCACGTGCGGGTTCTTGATGTATTGATGTTCAGAGACACATTTTCACTTGTAGTATTTGTACAGAACACAGCGTCTCACACTCCACACAGTAAAACTGATTGATGACAGGAATAGAGCGGAGAAAGTCTCTTTAGTGTTTCATTATTTTTTCAATAACCGGGATTGGAAATTTACAACCATGGCAGGTTCCCAGTTTTGTGGCCATCAATTTCTTGAGGTTGGGCACGAAAACCAAGTTTCCATTGTTAAGGAAATACATGGCTGGACACACACACACACACGATTCCACACACACAGACACACACTTAGAGTTGCAACGCACTTTTTAATAGGCCCAGTGCGGTCTGCGTGCACAGGTGTAATAAATAACAGTGTGAATATGACAGGTAAAAGAGAGCAGCCCATGTGGTGCTGCTCTCCCTCCGGACCGGCCGCTCTCTCAGAGCCTTAGACGCCACATTTAAAACCCTCCCGACCCCTCGGTGGGTCCCGGGGTCACCTCCGCCCGCCACCTCCCAAAAAACAACCCAGTTTCTCCTCAGACTGGGCGAGAGGAAGTGCAGAACCTTTATGGTCCTGTAAGTCCCGCTCTGTTTTCCTTGGACGTCTACAGTTTCCCATTAAAGAAAAGACGGAGCGTTCGGACGTGAACGAGAACAAGCGAACGTTCTCGCTCGTATACGAAGAGGCGACCCCGAGGTTGCCTGATTTGTGTGTTTTTGCTCAGCGGCTGTAAAAGTGAAGCATGTGTGCATCGAAATCCCAATAAACCTCCATTCACGTTCACTTTTTGAATATCTGCTGCTTTGAAGGTGAGCGTCTACGGCCACTCAGCCATATAATTTTACTTTTGAGAGCCGGTGGAAAACATTTCGGGGGAAGCTTGAAGTGTTTAAGGAATTGTTCTAAAAATAGGGTCCCCCCCCCCACCCCCCACTTCCCCTTTAACTCCTGGGCTCCCCATCTTGGCTGTAACTCAAACCTGCTTAACTTTCTTTAAATAACACTTATTGATTCCCGCTCCTGTCTGGTTTATACATCCACCGAAGATGTATGTCTGTCACTGCGCCTTTACAACCAGGGTTAGAAGTTCATTTTCCATTTTGAAAAACATAGTTCTACATGCAAAGTACTTAAAGAATAAATGCAAAAGACCGGATTTAATATATTTAATCGATTTAGCGTTCAGATCTGCATGTTGAATCTAGGACAGACTGCAAGGAGCAGCTGTTTTTGTCCAGGCTGTCCCTCCAGTTTCCTCGAGGCCCTGCAGTGTCACTTCCCATAAAAATTAAATATGACTCGAGGAGTCACGCGTGCAAACTTTAAACTCCACTTTCCGCCCCGTGTGCAGTTTGGTGAAACACACTGTTTGCAGCCTGCTGTATCTGCACATCATTCCCACAGACTGCCCGGTGTCTGGTGGAGTCTGGTCGCCTCTATTTCCACTGCCTGCATTCCACTTCCATCCTCCTTCAAGCTATAACACTTTCTCCACTGCCCCACTTTCTATTCTTTTCTATTTTCCATGCACAGTATAGACGTGCACATTTTGGTAACACCATTGCTTGGTTAAGAAATCCCTTCAACTCTTTGGGGGTTTGAACACGTGGCAGCGTTTTCCAACAAAAAAATTCACTATTATATGACGTCTGTGAACCTGTAACAAGCCGTTTGACGGTGACTTAATACCATGTGAGAGGCAGCTGAGGTGTTACCAGTATCTCTTTGACATTATCCGTTGCAAACACGTGAGAATCACCCTGAGGTTGAGGGCTCTTCACTGGGCTTTATGCAGCACTTGAAGACTGATCCCTGAGACTATTAATCTGATTATAAACTGGTACATGAGTATACAGGTCCCTGCCGGTAGAAGAACAGGGAGCCCATTGAAACCCGAGATGGTGGCTGGGGCGAACCAAGATCTGCAGCTCAAGGGTCTCTCGCTTTGGAATCAGGTTTTTCTCCTTAATGTGCTTCATTGATCCAAATCCCAAATCCCAGTTTGGCTGCTTTTGAGCAGGTTGTGCAAAAGAAAGAGCTCAAGCAAGGGGCCGGGGTTAGAGTCTGGGCTAAGGGGCTGGGGGCTGAAGGGGGGGTTAGATCGATTGTCGCCTGGGTTCTGCTGACCTGACACGGGCCAGACCCACAGCCGAGCGGAACTGAGCTCAGAGGACGGGAGTGGAGTGGGACAGGAAGGTAGTTAAAGTTTGGGAGGGTGAAGGTGGGAGTCAGGAAGGGTGAGAAGTGGTGAGGGTGGGGGTCCGGGGTAATCTGAGAGGGAGGAGGCATTCCTCGCAGGGCAGCTACATCTGTGGACACAATTATCTGCTTCCCATAATCTTATCATTTCACACGGCCTTCGAAACGCTGTACACATGAGAGAAAACAAGTTTATATGTTTCTACTCAAGCTGATTTATTTAATCAGAGGTGTAATTCAAGGCTCAGTTTCCTCATAGTCAGTGAGAATAAAATGGAATAAGACAGATACGGCAGGAGTCGGGCTTCTTTTAATATCCCCGAGCAAATCGATGAGATGATGAAGAAACGCAAACAAACATTTATGCGGTGTGACTTTCACCATGTGTCCCAGATCCTCTCGTCCACTTCACTGCTCAGTGTAACCCACCTCCTCCTCTGGGGGGGGGGGGCAGCAGTCCCAGGGTCAACCCATCCAGCAGCAGCACGCGGCTAGATCTCATTCTGACGAGTGTTTTTCTCACATCTGAGTGGAGCAATATCAGCTGACACAGCCTACACTCTACCTCCCACAACACTCCATCCATCACACTCACGCTCAGTAACACACACGCACCGTGTCATATAAGAGGAATCTGCTACAGGCCGTCTCCTACTCCAGCACGATAGTTTCTACTGTTCAGGTGTCATATATTCGTTAGAGTAGATCATTTTGGTATGTGTCCAAAACATAATGACAGCCTTACGTGTATGATACCTGCCTTCTGGACTCTCAGACAGTCTCAGAGAGTCCTCCAGATGTTTACCTTTTTGAAATGATCCTTGACTTTGGGAATGACCTCTGACTAGGGTTGCAAAATGCCGGAAAATATTCAAAGTTGGAAACTTTCCATGGGAATTAACGGGAATTAACGGAAATATACGGGAATTAACAGGAATTAACGGGAATAAACTGGAAATGTTGTGGGTAATTTATACTAACTGAATACATAAATATAAACATTTTGTTTTGTCATAGGCTGATTTGAGCCCCGAGTAAACTTTTGGCACTTGACTATATGCTTCTGCATCGTTGTGTCATTCTTAAGGCCAATTTATGCCTCTACGTCTTTTCTAAAAGGGATAGATAAGACCGCCCTATCCGTCATGGAACGCCCTCTCTGAGCGCCTCGGAGAGCTTTTCATGCACCTCTGATTTTTCTAACTTTCCGTGTTTATTTCAGAGACCCAACGGACAGACCTTGGCTGTGATTGGTCCGCGAACAACATCATTTCCGTATGACGTCATTTCCGTATTTCACATTTCCGGACCTCAAACTTCATGCTTCCTTCCCTGTGTCACAAAAACCCAAACACAACTACGATTCTACGATTAATGTGACGTGTGTGTTAAGCCAGCGGAGTTGTCCGGCTGACGGTGGCTCGTTAGAGCACTGACGGCATGTGTGCACGGTCACATACGGTTATAACGAGCTTTCATAACGGCGCTAGCGTGCTAGGCTAGCGGGCTAGCCACCATGCTAACTGCGGTAGAAGCATAATGGAGCCTTTAGCATAGGTCTTTGCACAGTATTTGCAAATGTACACAGCCTTTCCTTCTAAATTGGATGAGGTGAAATGTCTCCACACATGAGATAGTGCACGTGGCATTGTTCTGTAGAATAAGATGAGAAAAAAGTTTGTTAAAAAAACACTAATGCAATGCCAGAGATATAAATAGTTAGCCAAACAATTGGAATCGTCTGTAAACATATTTTACAATTGATGGATAAATGAATGGAAATAGGCTAGATGAACAGGTGAACAATCCTCAATCAGCATGCTAATATATTTTCCCCAGTAATATCATCGAAACTTACCTGACTAGTCCTGCACACTACAGCAGGCTTCAATAGCCCTGCTGTAGTGTGAAGGATGCTGGGAGTTATCTGTGCATGTGATGGAAGAATGCACAGTGGAGGGTTGAAATTCAACGTGCAGCATGTGCTGCATTCCATACATCTTTAAAATAGAGTTTTAAATGATGTTTTTATTGCTCAGCGTTTAATTTGCAGTTTTTTGTTTTTTTTTAAATTCCCAAAATTCCCGAGCTAAACTTCGCGTGGAAACTTTCCGCCCCTTTGCAACCCTACCTCTGACTAGCTAATGGATGGGTGTAGAAGGAATGTTCTTGACCAATGTGTCTTCATGTTCGGACACAAAAACATGTCCCTCATGGGGGACGGCATTTACCTGAAGTCATGGGCGGAACCAATCTCTCTATATATACTGTGTGTCTGACCCCTGGAAGTCAGATCTCACTATTTGGCCTGGGTGATTTCTCAGAGTTCTAGAGCTCGTCTTGACCTGTGAAACTTCTGTGTTATAAACATTATAGTACTACAGTACTGTATGTACTGGGTCCGCGTTCCTTTCCTTTACCATCAAACTTCGACAACACAGCGACCTCTCGGCTGACCAGAAATATACTTCAAACCCTGACCTTATATCTGTATGAGCCTATCTGATGTGTCCTCCCCTGTCTTCCTCCTTGCACTCCACAGGTGTTGCAGTCCTCGTGTCCCCCGACACCCCCCTGCAGCTCGGGCTGGACAGCCGGCAGCAGTTCTGCCTGCAGTCGCTGCCCAGTATGGAGCGTCTCCCTCTCCAGTACACCGTGTGCGTGGCCCGCGACGTGAAGGCCGCTCACCAGGAAGCCGTGCGGCAGCTCTCCCGGCCCGGCAGGGAGCTGCCCAACATGAAAGCACTTTGGTTAGTTTAGACTGAGATTAGAGGAGATGAGGGAGATTCTGGGGTTGTCATAATACCAATAAGTCAAAGCAGTGTGCCTTGATTTAAGCTTTGTGGGTATTTGGGGAGCCGTAAACTAAAAGTCATCCAGGTTCCACAGATGTGCAGGTCGTGCCTGATCCCTCTGTGTGTGTGTGTTCTGCAGGCTGCCGTTCTGGAAGCTGCTCACCAACGTGGACTCAGGCCCGAAGGTGGAGAGGGAGCTGAGGATCTTCTCCAATCGTCTGAGGAGACACCAGCTGGGGGAGGGAGTCATCAGCCTCAGTGAACATTCCACCACCCTCCTCTCTGATATGGTACGACAGAAAACACTGCACGAGTTAAACCTTCATAGATCAACACCAATCAGAATTAAATTAGATGAGTGAAATGATGATGTCAAGCTTTAATCTTTCAGTAACTTCTCAAGACGATCGAGAGAAATGTAACTTACTAACCAACTTGTTACTCTTCCAAAATTATACATATTATTATCATGAAATAAAGATTAAAGCCAGCCACTTCTTTTACGTCCTCTTCATCAGTGAGTTTTTTCAAATTTTCAATCAAAACCACCAGTTTCTCTCCAGCTGTATATAGATATTATTTAAGTATACATAACACATTGTTGTTATTTAAGTTAGAGTTTTAAAAACGTTAATTTGAATCTGAATAAATATTAGATTAGGTTGAGAAGTGACTTTTGATCTTAATGTTGCTAAACTCACAAACGGCTCTGATTCACATCGTCCACCGACTGCGTAACGACGAGAAATCAAAGGACAGAAAAGAAACGTTTCTCATGTGAAATAACCAAAACTGTGCGATGAGAGAATGGGTTTCCTTACGGGGCGGCGCGGTGGGACAGTGGTTAGAACTGCTGCATCACTGCAAGAAGTTTATGAGTTCGAACTCGGTGACCGGCCGTGTTCTTTCCGTGTGGAGTTTGTTCTCCTCGTGCTTTCCTGGGTTTGTTTCTCAGTCCAAAGACTTGCAGAGTGGAGTTAGGTTGATTGGAGACTCTAAATTGTACGTAGGTGCAGGGACTTCAGGCTGTTCTGTCATCATGAACACTTGGGTATTACTACTACTACTACTACCTATGTACTTCTACTACAGCGCAGTCACTCTCTATGTATCTGATGTGCTGAAAGCTTTCTAATTCTCGTTCTCTACCTGTGAGGCCGGTGAGGGTTCATCGGTCAGAGCGTTTCACCGAGATCAAAATGTTTTCTGAACTGGATCATCCAGAGCGCCACATGGACACAGGTGGGGAACCCAGGCGGGGGGGACAGGTTCACTGTTATCCCGTTTCTTTCCTTGAATTGTTTCAATAACACTCAAGGAAACGGGAATACCTGGTGATCCTCCATTGCAAAACAAAAACAGCTGAGAGAGGACAAACATGGGATCCCCGAGCAGAGCTCATGTTGCTCCGTGTGCAGTGGCTGTTGGTTTAAAGAAGAATTGCTGAGAATCGAAGGGATCTCGGCCAAGAGCAACTGCAGCAGGTGATGCCGACACCAGCTCGACGCTAAGATCAGACCTGGTGCCACAGGAGAGAGGAGGAGGAAGGAGAGTCTCAGATATTTAGTCCATCAGAGAGGACGAGTCCAGGAATCTATACAGAGCCTAAGTTTTGTGGCCGATACCGATATTAAGTAGTAAATCGTTTCCGATACCACTTTTAGCGATGATTCCTAAAACACTATTATAAAACCTTTGAGAGATGAATGGACGTACGCTTGGACGGATGAATGGAAACATAATTAGATGCACAGTATTGATCCCAAAACTGGGAAATTCCTCCGTTTTGAAATGTCATTAAGGCTAAGGTTTTTTACAGATTTAATCATACACTTTAAAAACCTAGAGACAACATAGAGTTTGAATTAGGAGATTAAACACATATTGTAAAATCACATTTTGAAATAAATGCACATCTTGTCTGCATTGTTTACTCTGTCAAATAAAAGCTTTCATATCCCTCTCGTGTCAGCAAACCATAAACGCAGATATTGATACGTTGAGGGTATCTCACCATATATATTCACAGTGCCTCTAGTATGTGAGAAAATGGAAGAAACAGCTCATGACAGTTGATTGATGCCATTTGGAGAACAGGCGTTTCCCTTTCTGGACCCAATCTCCAGTTCTCTCCTACATCAGAGATATGAAACACCAGTGTTGTTGGCTCCGTCGCCCGGTAACTGCCAGAGAGGTGAACGGCAGAGTGCGGAAACTGTAACAACTGGACTTCTCTTTCACTCCACTTTTACAAGTATTCATAAATGATTGGTCACACTCTGACCCTTCTTTTCCACTTTCCATAATAGTTTGGAACGACTCGCTGGCTCTGGAACATTTGGGCTACTAATAATAAGTTTGCCTTGTTTCTAACCTGATTACTCACACACTGCATCATTGAGCTTTTTGCAAAACCGAGTTTTGAAAGAGGGAAACCACGAGGCTAGCCCAGGGTTTTGTCGTCTTTGTGTCAGTTTATAGTATTTTGACGATTATATGGAAAAATTCAAATTCAGGAAAAGAAAGAAAGCAAAAGAAAATGACCAGAGAGGGAAAAGAAACATTCTGAGAAGTTATATAACACGTCCGTGCTAATCTGCGCTTTCTTCCCACCGCAGCTTCACCTTCTGGGGTCAGCCTTTTGTGTTGCTAAGAGGTTTTGTTCCGCGGTTACGTAAAGTAAAATCTCTGTGTGACTTTAACATTTCAATTCCAAAGGATTATAATTCACGTAACACCATTCGGACATGGGTCATGCTGGGAGAGCTGCAGGCGCCTACATGGAGAAACCAATGGTTATTCCATTAGTGCATCAAAATGTAGATGTGTAAATTATTTAGAGAATGAATTATTGAGACAATAATGTAGAGATTAAATATTGATGGATGTTAATGCTTGTGTGATGCTGTTTCCCAGAATGCAAACATCAGGCTGTACTTGTCTTATCGTGGTTTATCTCCTCGTCTCCCTGCAGGACCACGACTACCTCAACGTCAGGAAAAGGGGGATGTCCAAGAGACTGACCAGAGACCTCCCGCTTGTCAAGCTTCTTAACATTTCCATCACCCTGTCCCCTTTCCTGGGCGTGGACACCACGCAGTTCCACAGCTCCCTCGTGGACGGCACACAGGCCCACTGGCTCAGCCTCCCCTCCGCCCACCAGGGGAAACTGGTGAGTGCCGCAACCTGAGGTTCCTTTGATTTGGTTTCGGTTGTTGTTGTTGTTATTGGTAAAGAGTTTCTTGGGAAGTAAGAAATAAACTTCAGGAGGATAGCAGGAGAGGCTGTCTACAAACTGATCAAACTCCGGTTCCTTCCTCCCCTCAGGTCCCTGTGATGAGTCAGTGGCGAGGAAAGTTCTGCGTGAAGCTGAACATCACCAACCCGGGAGCGGTGAGCTGGTTCCTGGACAGAGTGGGCTCCCTGCAGGCCCTGCTGGGGATGGAGTACATCATGCTGGAGGGGGGTGAGGGGAACGTGTTTGAGGAGCGGACCCTGCGGGCGCCACAGGATCTGGGGGGAGACAAGTACGTCAGCCTGCTTGCTGACCTGGCCACGAGGATGGGAGACTCCACCATCGTGACGGCAGGGACACGGTAACGCTCTCGGGCATCTGTGGACATCTTGAGGTTTTGCCATCAATCTGCTTTTTATTCTTATGCCTGAATCTGAATCTGTTTGTGTCTCAGGTCGAGCCACAAGCCGGTGTTTGTGAGGATGACCCCCCTGCAGTCCGACTGGAGCCTGATGGGCCTGAAGGGCATCATTCCCTCCCTGCTGCACCACACTCTGCTGGGATACAACTTCCTCATTCCTGATGCAGTAGGTAATACCACCGCCTATGGGTCAATTCTCTCTATACCGTGGTAATGTTTCTCTCTCATATGAAAACTAAACAAAAAACAGAAATCAGACAAATATCACATCTGATCTTTTAGTTTTTTAACATTAAGGATGTTCCTGTAATATTCCAATTTCCTGAGATGGTTGATCACAGCCAGACAGATGCATGTTGTTTGTGAGAAAAACTTTTTACAGAGGTGTCAGTTTTAAAGACTGAATTGATGGCTTACTATAGGTCATTATTTTCTTGTTTTAGTGCAATTAGGACAGTTGTCCTCTCCCCAGCTCCTCCAGGGGGATCTTCAGGCCAGATTGGATATGAGCTCTGACTGCAAAATGCGAAACCCTAACCCTAACCCCGATCTTTTAATTTCTTAACATTAAGGATGTTACTGTAATATTCCAATATCCTTGGATGGTTGATCACAGCCAGACAGATGCATGTTGTTTGTGAGAAAACTATTTACAGAGAGCTGTCAGTTTTACAGACTGAATTGATGGCTTTCTATACGTCATTATTTTCTTGTATTAGTGCTATTAGACAGTTTCCCTCTCCCGAGCTCCTCCAGGGGGATTTTCAGGCATTCTAAGACCGGATTGGATATGAGCTCTGACCCGAAAAAATGCTAATCCAGATCTAGAATGCTGCATTTACCTTTTTAAAACAACACCATAAAGACAACAAAAATACAGAAAACCTGTTGAATAAAAAATGACAGAAGAAATAAGAATCATTCGAGTTTTTGATCATCTGTGTCCCATCGAGTATTTTCATTGAAAATGAACCCTCTTAAATCAGCGTGATTTGTGCAGAACAAAAGCAAATGGTACACATCAGGAGTTGGACATGTGCACAACTGGACTTTCTAATTTTGTTGCCTGCATGTGACGCTCAAACGTGGCTCCTGTAGTCTACATGTTTACTACTAGTCCTCTAATACTCGTTCGGTATTCTCCTGAAGATGCCATGACCTGCAGGACTGAGACTCCCATGTCTCCTGAATTCCACAGCTCACACAACCTGTTTCCCTCCTGGATATATATGTATTTTAACCAGCTACAGAAAGAAAACCCGTCCAGTGAAACATGATCTCATTTGTCTCTCTCTTCCCACAGGTGGCTCTCTGTCTGGAGACCTGGTCACAGATGAGGAGTTGTTCATCCGTTGGTTGGAAATCGCAGCCTTCCTCCCTGTAGTCAGCTTCCACACCCCCCCCTGGATCTGTGGGGAGGACCGGGTATAAAACACAAACACATCACAAACATGGAGTTTGCACATCAATATGAAACCACATTTAAATTCACTGGATCCAGATTTTTTATTTGGTTCTGCACCAAATCATAAATATCAGTCCTTTTGACATTCCTGATAATGTTGAAGATCCTTGAATTAATCTCTAAGAAATCAATGTTAAAGAAAATGAAAATAAATTTCTGGATCTGCTCCCTGATCCTGATCCGCACCAAACTTCTCTCCTCACCAATATTGTATTGCTCCGCCCAGTTTCATGGAAAAGAGTCTTTCTGCATAATCTCGCTAACAATCGAACAAAAGACAAACAAATGCAAAATTATGACAAATAATTATGACAAAACATAATTTCCTTGGCAGAGTAATATGCACTTTAATCTTTAATCTTTATTAATTTTGTCTTTAGCACACTTCTGCATCATTAGACTGAGCTTCTTGTCTTGACAGCTCCGTAATTCACATTCAATGTAATAACCATAGCGACTACATAATAGGTTCACACCCCTTTCTAGATTTGATAACAAGAATTTCACTCGTGAAGATTTACAGTGGAAAGATCAAGTGAAGTGAAGTGTGAATGCTTCCAATTAGATGTTCCAGGAGGGAGATTATCCTTCATTCCCACACAACTCATGAAAAGACGAGTTTATTGACCCAGCAGCCTCTCCTCAGCTCGGTGGGTCAGTACCTCCCCCCCCCCCCAGCAGGAGAGGCAGGACTGACCCTCGTCCCTCTCGGCTGGACACGTGGAATGTCTCCCTCCTTGTGCGCGGCAGGAAAAACAATGCCCACAGTCTCAGAGAGTCCGGTGACAGATATCAATACGTTTGACAATGTGGTGCCGGATCTCAGGTTCCTGCACATTAAAAACAAAACACTCGGCTATTCCCCCCCCCCCCCCCTAGGCCGCCCTTCCCCTCTCTTCCCTCAATAGGAGCGATTGTTTGGCCCCCTCCCAACATCACCTGTGGTTAAGCGTCCATCTGTTCCGAATTACAACCCCTCCTCTAGATTTATGGCTCGCGCTCAAGAGCCACTTCAGCAGGAATGATAATGAATTTGAGGACAAGTCTTGGAAAAATACTTTATTGTGGCAATTAAGATTTCCATGAGTAATTGACAAGTGTGACAGAGGAGAGGAGCGAGGCGGCAGAATGAATTGGTTGTGACTTGTGCTGTGAGACAAAGATAAAAATAGGCCTTTCGGACGGCGCTACATTTGACAGCAGCGACGTTTTCCATTTCTGTCCCTCGCTCGGCCTTCAACTGTCGATGGAGAGAGGCTGCGTTACGCCTGATGAATGACTCGGCTTTACGGCTGCTGCAAGTTTAAAAGTGGCACACCTTCATTTCCAGTGAGTGAGCGAGACCTCCTTCGCTCACAGACAGGTCACTGCAGCGGCCGCACTGGAATGGAATAGCAGTAAAAACCTCAAAGCCACACACAGGCCTGGCTTTTCAATCAGAGAGATCCACTCAGAACCCCAGGCCGACTCCGAGGCTCATTCCTGCAAATGTTCTCAATCCCAACTCGTAAAAATACATTTTTATAGATGCGGTCGAGTTTTGTTTTCGCCATGAAGCGGATGTGACCCTTTCAGGAATTTTTCTGGAGTAGTGTGGCCAGCAGGAGAAAGGACAAAGAGTTGGACATTATAAAAGCTGCTGAGAAGCTCTGTTTGCATGTCAGGGTGTAGAGACGAGACAAATGTCTTTAGTGGATCTGATTGTCAGTGTCAGTCTTGTCCTGAAGTCCTCGTGGCAGATCGTTTAGATTAGGGAAGACTTCTTTCATTGGTTTCTTTACCATATGTCCTGCAGACTTACTCCTGCACAGAGTCGTCAGACACAACAATCTATCACACCTCAACAACTTAGAATGGTTTAATTTAAATAAAACATCAACGCATCACTTTGTTGGACATGTCTGAATGTCCTCTATGAGACAGGGCAAAGAGTTGAACTCGTCTGCAAAAAATTGGCTTTGGACATTTTCCAGTTTTCCTTTCATATGTGAAATATCCAGGAGATTGTCTTCATCAGACAAGTTGACAAAAACAGAACATTCAGCCAAGAGGAGGCGCCAGAGCAGAGCATGCAGGAGGCAGGAGGCAGGAGGCACGACTTATAAACTCTGGCCAAGTCTCTTGCCGTCCCTGCGACTTATTTTCAAAATATTGGCGTAAGTCCTAAGCGCCAAAAGCTCTTGAGTGTTGTTGTCTTTTCGACTTGACATCTTTGCCTACGTTGTGTATGCCGCCTCTATTTCATCCTGAGATATTTGTATTCTTCCAGTTTCTTATCTGCTTCGTGTTAGAATGGTCATCAACACGCCTTCTGGTTTCAGACATTTTCCTGCTGTATTCTGACTTGAATTCACAAGGACCCGTATCAATGCTGCACTTCTGTCTGTCCTGGGAGAGGGATCCCTCGCTCTCTGAGGTTTCTACGTATTTTTACCTTGTTAAAAGGGTTTTTTGTAGTTTTTCCTTACTCTTGCTGAGGGTTAAGGACACCATGGTAGCCTCTTAAGCAGCGGGTGAGATTTGCCTAAAATGCCTGTCTGAGGAGTACCGAAAGTAAATTGAAAGCTGATCTTGAACCATTTGGAGTACATGCATGATCTTGGTCTTTTTGAAAGGTAACATTCTGAACTTTCCCCCCCAACAGTCAGAATCAGTTTAAGTGCTACTGACATTGAGTAATAGCAATTGGAACACAGTGAAGTAGAAGGTTTTTATTTCCGCCTGAATATTTTTTGTTAAACAGATGCCTGCAGATGACTCTAGCTGGGACTTATGAGCTGGAAAACACACTGGGACCTGAGCATGAAGCCTTGACTAGCCCAGGTTCAAATTTGATAACAATACCACAGAAAATGAATATTTCACAGATTTTTTCCTAAGGGCATGTCTAGGCGTTTTCCACAAAGGCTATTTGGAACTATGGTAACCAACTAGGCTTAAAAGGCTACTTTTACACTAAAAATCATATTTTTATATAAAGGAGGCAAAACCGGTCATATGGTTTAAAATTTATACAAACAAACATCTTTCATGTTGTTTACATCTTGATGCTGGCTGCGCTGAGATTACGCAACAGCTGACTGTGGCTATTCTTTGATGTAATAGTGTGTTTTGGACTGATTATGTTACTGGATTGGATCGTCTGGACCTTTGGCAATGTACCAAGACTGTTTTCGTTGGAATGTTAGCGATCTGTGGATTAATATGATGCTTCTTAGGTGAGTGACGTCGACTTTGTGATTGTTTTTTTTGTGTTAGTTTCTTGACTGAGACGTTATACATCAGTCGAATCGGAAGAATCTTAGCTTTCTAATGATATGTTGCATCAGTATCTAGAGGTACGAGGCAGTTCTGAAAATAACAATGTTTGAGGCTTATCTGCAGCACCGGCCCGCCCGTGAGCCGGTGCCGCTTAACAGGTAGCCCTATTAGACAAATTGTGATTCGGTAATATGGGCTATACAAATCAAATTTGATTGATTGATTGATTGATACCGCCCCTCTGGAAATTTTCAGGAATATGTCCAGACTTCAATGTGTGTCTCAATCTCTGTGGACAAAGCCTTTATCAGACATTATTGTCAGTATCACTCTTGTCCTGAAGTCCTTGTGGCAGATCATTGATCCTTTTTTCAGTTCCTGAGCTACTCTAGATTTTTTGGGGAATTTGTATTTTGATGTTAAATTGATCAACTGCAGCTGCACAGAAAAGCAGACAACTATCCAACATAGGAAACCTCCATAACGCAAGGAACATACAAATGAGTTATTACCCTCCCAGTTAATTCTTCTCCCCTCTGTCGCTCACCCATAGTTGCTGAACCTCACCCGGGCCTACATAGCAAAGCACCAGCGTGATGTGGTCCCGCTGATAAAGGAGTGTGCAGAGGAGTGGCGTACGACGGGAAACCCCATCTACCGGCCGATGTGGTGGCTCAGTCCCAGTGACCCAGCGACCTTCACCATCGATGACCAGTTCCTCATTGGAGACAAGGTGACTTAACGGTGGCATCGGATATGCTTGGCAAACGATAGTGTACTGTGACCTCATGCCTTGGTCATTGACCGTACAATCTGTCTGACATCTGAGTTGCTTTAACCAAACTAATACGGGTGTGTTGTTGTTGCTGGTTTCCAGGTCCTGGTGGCGCCGGTGGTGGAGCAGGGGGCGGTGCAGAGGGATATCTATCTACCTGACGGAGGCTTCCAGTGGCAGGACAGCCGCAGCGCTCAGGTGTTTGACGGGGGGACGTTTCTCCGGGACTACCCTGTGCCCCTGGAGGAGGTGGCTGTTTTCTTACGGAGAAGCTGAACGGGGGGGAAGGAAGGATCGACTTATCCTGTTACTGTTCTGAATCAAATTCTTATTCTTCTTCTCTTTTTTTAATACTTGTGCTGTTTCGCACTTTTCCACTAAAGGCCATTGACCCTCTCTCGAGACTTGAGATGATATGTAGAAAGATTTTTTTTTTTATACTTGCACTTTACAGTTCAAAATGATTTGTATTGTTTTTTTTTCTTCCTTCGTGATGATTTTTTCCTCCTTTTTTAAAAATGTTAATTGGTTTTTACCTCTCGGCTGATTTGTTTCTGGACTTTTTTGGGCAGGGGGGTGTATGTAACTTCTCAGAAATCTGTGCGTTTACATACTGAATTTCTACAGTCTTTAAAGTTTCTAGCTGCTGCTGGCTCTCTTGATCAGGAGGAATAAAGCAAGCGCCTTGTTTGGTTCGAAGGAATCTGAATCTCTCAAGAAGACCAAATGAAGATGGAGTCGGACTGGGAGAGACGTTTGAACTGGGCTCACTGGGAGGACGTTTGCTCACAGGAGCCGACGCTCCGTGGCACCGGACGTCTCGCTCAGTCGTTGGAAAAGGCCTCTACTTGAACTTGTCAGGCCACAGGGCTGATGTTTCTATGAATGTACCTCAAGTTATGGTTCTTCACTGCTTTGCTGAGTCATCAGACACGACGACCTTTTCGCCCCTTAGCACTTATTCTTAGACTAGCTTGACTTAATGAAGAATCAACATACCACTCTGTTAGGACACCCCTGGATGTCCTCTAGTACTGTAGGCCACATGAACGTGAGGCCATGCTACTGTTAATGTTACTCTGACTATATTTTGAATTTACCGGTACATTATATTGAAATTTCTTACTTACCTGCTGTAGTCGGGGCTTTTAAACAAGCTGCTTGTTTTTAAATAACTGTGCGATGTTGTGTTGAAATGCTCTCTGCCAGACGAAGTGCTAAAGAAAGCCTTGTTGACAACACCACGGATGTGGAAAGGATATTTAAGAAGAATAGTGTTGACATTTTATGGACTTATTTGCTTTCATGCAGAGGGTCAGATGACGCTCAGCGTAAAGACAGGACCTAGCCGCTCTGGTCCCAATCTGACAACCAGCACATTTCACATGTTCTGTCTGGTTTATGTAATCCTTCGGTTTTATGCTAAGCTAGGCTAACTGTGTCCTGTCTGTGGGTTTCCTATTTAACAGAGAGATACGAGCATTATATCAAACTTCTCATCTAACTCTCAACAATAAATGTAATATGTGTATTTACTAAAACGTCCAACAGTTCCTCTAATAGGACAGAATTTGGGCTCTTGAGACCCCAGAATACATTTGTTCGATGCATTCTGAAGTATATTGCAGCCATGTTTGATTTTTCGGAAATTGTTAAAAGCATCACCTAATGTGGTGCATGAAGGTGTAGGTTGTAAAAGTAATTACATCACTGCCCTCATGTGAACCTACTTGCATTCTACTCTTTGGACTGATCTCATAATCATATTCACTTCCATGGAAAAGTGAATGAGATCTATATCACATAACTGATTAACTTAAGACTATATTGAACTAGTAGGACACTCAGCAGTGTGAAGTTTCCAACAGTCCCCGTGTGAAACCACTAGATCTGCACCACATACCACACACACATAAATATCAGTCCCTGGAATCAAGATCCATTAATTATTCTCTTTAGAAATCGAAAAAAATGTAAAAAAACTGAGAAATCACACAAAAAACAACGCTGTGTGTCCAGTCAGTGAACAGACAGTGCTTCTCCTGATTGGTTTTGTTCTTCACGACACAATCTTAACTAACCGCGATGATCCCGGCTGCTGACTCATCACTTAGCGAACGCTTTACCACTGAACTCACCGTGTGACTTTTACCGAGTTTACTGTATCGACTCCGAAAAACACTCAGGTCTAACCGAAGCTTATCAAATCACCAAATGTCTTAGTGCAACGCAGTAAGTTGTGAACACGCCAACGTCTTAATCTCCCGGAGCTGAATGTACGATGGACAAACTGTGACGCCCCCCCCCCTTGATGGCTCCTTTCTGGTGTGAGGAGCTGTTCTCGCTCCCTGTTCTGATGCTTTTCATGGAATGCTGTGGTGTGTTCACGTTGAAGTTGCAGGAAAAAAACGCTTTTGTTGTGTTGTTATTCCTTCCCATCCGCAGACTGAGTGAACACAACACCCCCCCCCCCCCCCCATGTGCCTTAACACGCCACTCTTACGTCTGGACAATGCAAGTGTCTGGACTATTGCAGAATCAGCAATGTACATATATTTACGATGACTGTGCCATTACAAGTGTTTCTTCTTCTCTCTTCTGTAAATCGGAGAACTTAGAATGACAACGTTGCAATAAAGTTTACATTTTCTTACTTCACTTCCTCGAGTCGTTCAGTTCGTGGTTTTACGAAAACTTTATTGTCTATGCTAGAAGTGAACCCAATGGGCCATTAGTTTTATTATTAAGTAAAATACACCTTTATGTGTTGGACTGTAGAGTTAGTGACCTGCGACCAAAGGATTGTGGGAAATGCTTAACCAGCCAGAAGAGAAATATGCATAAATAGAAATGGATTGAATAACAAGTAATCAAGTCATTAAATTGCTTTTAAGCTACTTGTGATATCTGTTGCATCCATTTCTGTGTCTGCTTAAACATGTGCTGCTGTATGAGTGTTTGTGTGAGTTCCAGGTATTACTCATGTTGTCGGGACCCAGATCTGTTTACACAGTCACATTATGGGGACAAAAAGCAGGACCCCATAGTGTCAATCACTAAATGGTAAGGTGAAGACATGTTTTAAGGTCAGGTTGAGGTAAGGGATAGGCCCAGGCCAGTAGTTACTATGTTTAAGGTTTGAGTAAGTCTGCAGGAAATCAATCTAAGTCAATGCGACGCCCTGTGAAGTCATCGAGACGCGTGTGTGCGTACAGCCTGCATCTTAGTGACGAGTCCACCTTCTCCTCATCTCAGAAACCAACAAGTCTATATATCTGCGAGGCTGCTGACGACTAACATCTTCACTAATTCCCCTTAAACCTAATAAAAGTTATTAATAGCCCGGGCGAGCACGCGGTGGGAGAGATTCTCAGGGGAATCACATTCAGGCCGACCTCCGTTGAGCTTCTCCTCCTTATACCTTCCTCTCCCGCTGCCCCTTGGCTGAGCTCCACCTTGAGGCCCTGCTCCTTGAGCGCAGCGGGACAGGTGCAGCCGGCTGCAGACACGCACGGCCCACCCACCCCCAAGCCAGCCCCCCGAGCTCGCCCTCTCCGCTTACACCCTCCACTCAATCGCTGGGATTCAGATGGCGCTTCTTCTTTTTTTTTTTTCATCCGGGTGCAGTTCTAAGTCAGATGAAATTCACAAGACATACTAACGTGGCTCGGTGGTTTGTGAGGTGATGAAGTTACAGTGTTAGAGGCCGGAGAGCTGCCCGAGGACAGCGGAGGTTACAGGGTCATTCTGTGAGCAACACCTCAACTGACCTTATAAATGTTCACGTTTTCAGTTAATACAAGAATACAAAGTTTTGTTTTGAAGTAGAATGAAACTTAAAGCGCTCCACCAAGGTCATTACATTTTCATTTAGCTGACGCTTTTATCCAAAGCGACTTACAATAAGTGCATTCAACCCCGAGGGTACAAACCAAGAACAACAAGAATCAAGAAAGTACAAGTTCTTCAAAAATGAAGCAAAACTACAAAATGCTATAAGTAAGTGCCATTTAAGTGCTACTAAATTGTTAGTTTCAAATTTTTTTATTTTTTTTAAATTTTTAAATTTAATTTAATTTATTTTTTATTTTTAATCAAGGTATAGTCTGAAGTGGTGTGTTTTTAGTTTGCGGCGGAAGATGTGTGAACTTTCTGATGTCCGGATGTCGATGGGGAGCTCATTCTACCATTCCGCCATGCAGATCCCTCATGAAACCACATTTAAATTTGCTAGATCCAGATTTATATTTAGATCAGGACCAATTAAAAATGTTCATAAATATCAGTCCCTTAAACATACCTGATTCTTTTCTTTTAAATGAAGATCCATGAACAATTCTCTAAGAAATACAGTCACCAAATTACACACTCATAGAGAGCAATAACCTTAACAAGCCTGATTATTATTTACAGAGTTCCCTGATTCATTTTCTGAGAAATCAACAAAAATGTTGAGAATCCTGGATCCCTCCACTGAAAAATATAAAGGGTTCTTTCCTGATCTGCACAATTTAACAGAGTTAGGGTCAAAATCATTTATTTTTTAAAAAGAGCATCTTCCCCTGAGAGGTCCACTTTAATGTGAAATCCCTGCATTTCAACAAATTACCTCCAGGAAAACATTGACCCTGAAACATTCAGCAGCAGAACACAGTCGTCCAATCCGCCGCTGAATCAACGTACAACATTTAACCCAATTACTTTGGGGCAGATCTGGGTCTTATGACGCAAGTTGTCGAGCAGAGCGGAGCGGAAAAACAAACTGTCCTGCCAAGATCCGAATCAAGAACTAACACGGCCCATCTACACACAGGAGCCGCAGTGAGAGCAGTGTTGTTCTCCAGTGTTAACAGATCAGAGGACGTGAATGAAAGGGTTTATAAAAAGAGGAAACGCTGGCGCCTCTCGTCTTCTTTCAGGCTGTTTTGGAGCAAGTGGCACAGGGAATTAAAGCGGTGACAAGCGGAGGCCGCAGATCTCAAACCAAAGTCTACTTTTAGAAAGTGCAAGTCAAAGTTTTAGGTTTCAGCGTCTGCTCCTGAGTGAATGGGTTTTCCAGCTTGCCAATTAGGTGTACAATTTAAAGGCTTGTTGTGCGGGAGCCAGTCAGTTGAGGACTGTCGATTATGCTGTATGGATTTGTCCTACTATGCCTGTCTTGTGGTTTCCAACGGAGTCTTTTAGCTTTGCGTCATCAGAGATTTCTTAACGTACAGAGGCGGACAACGCGTCACGGTTTTGATAAAGATGTAACAAAATCGAATGTATACAAAAAGGGCCCGGACCTGGAAAGTGATGGGTTTTCTGGAGCAGCACAAACTGCAGGTTTCCCAGAGCACATGAGGAGTAAGCAGGCCTCAGGAATGCAGTCTGGAAATGTTAGCCTGCTATCGGAAGCCCGGGGCAGGGTGTCATCGGGGCGGGTGTACCACTCTGTGGAGGTGTGTGTGTGTGAGAGAGAGAGGGAGGGTGAGCAGGAGCGAGGGGCAAACTATCACATGTAATCACTTCCTGCCCACGGCCTCCTTGGAAATCTGTCACCTCGCGATGACTTTAATTTAAGTTAATAGCTGTATACGCCGCGAGCAGCCCCAGAGGAGGGACTTAATCCCCTCTGAGAAATGGAAGTGGCCCCTCGGTGGCATCCGCTTGAGCCCCAGCACCTGGCACCACGGCCGAGCCAAGTCAGGAAATATCTCATTCTCACATTAGACCGGTTTCAGGAGGTTTACATGTCGTCAGAGCTAAGAAAAGCTGATAAACAAAACTGTGACACCGAATCGGCCTCTTCACGTGGACGAGGGTCCAGCTCCACCATTTAAAATAAAAGCTTCTTCCTGGGAGCAGCAGCATCTTTGTGCTTCACAGATTTCTTAATGAAATTCTCCAAAACTAAATGAACTGAAGTCATAATATTACTTTTTACTATGGCACTGACACGTGGGTCTATGAATGATGCTTCTTGGCTTTTTGGTGAACACTTAAAATATATCAAATCTTATTGGATGGATTGACCCCAGAGAGCAGCTCTAACAAGTTCCTCATAATGTCGATCCCATAATGTTTAATCTTGTGGCAAAATGAGGATGTCATTTTTGTTATTGAGCGAAATAAGAATCATTCATGCAGATCTTTTATACACAAATAAAACATTCAGCCTTGCTCTTGAGGATGTATGGTTTATAGACATCATTTTAACTAATTCACTTATTTATTGCATCTATGTTGTACGTTTTATGATACATTTTATTATGTATAAAGAATGTCTGTTTAAATCAAATTTTTAAAACTTGTTTTCTTCTAATTATTTTATCTTTTTTGGGGGAAATTATAGCTTTTAATGCCCATTTTACATTTTTCTTTTCATTGACAGTGTTTTTGTGTTTTCTGCTCATCCGTCATTTGTGAAATGCACTAACTTGTATAAAGGATGCAATATTAATGAGTTTGGCTGAACTTTAGGGCTAATAAGCAATTGTTATCATGTTTACAGAATAAAAACGTAGGTAGTGATGAATATTATTCCTGCCAAACATCAGCATGTTTTGTCATCTGGTCCAAATAACTGTTATGTCCAAGTACAGGCACATCTTCACAGGCTGTTGACTATTTCCTTATTGATTAATCTAATGATTCCTTTCAAATATCCAATTCCAAAATTTTCTGAGCGCCTTTATTTTGGAGATGAATCATTAAAACTTCTCTAATTACAGGTCTTCTGCATTTGGCCAAAATGATTAATTCATTGATTGTTTTCATATTTGAGATTCAACCATAATTTCTATAATGTATGTCTAGTCTTCATCGTGTATGGCGCTGGTTGTAAACACAAAGTTTTTCCTCCCAAAGTTCAGAAGTTTAAATAGATCAGTAAGTGAGAGAAGACGCAGCTGTCTGACATTCACTTTATTGTTGAAACTTGTTTTGGTGTATCAGCTGCATGTCCTTATTTATTTTATTTTTTTACATCTTTAAAATAAAATGCAAACATATATAGCTTCATCTTCAAAAACCATGCAGCAGAAAACATGACACTTACCGAGATAAAAAGTCATACAACTACAACAAGTCAGCGATAACTCAAGTGTCATGTCAAAAACAAAAGAAAACAAAGAAATCAACAAAAACGAGAACATATTTTTTTATCCGTTTCACTTCTTCAATCAGCAAAGCTTTTACTAAGTGCTCGACATTCAGCTGGTGAATCCACGTCTCCGAACATGTGAAGTTAAAACATGGGAAACAAAATAAATAATGTGATGAACCTGACAACACACACAGAACATAACAGAATGTCTTCCTACACGACAGCCTGTCCCCTTCATGAGCACGGAGCGAGAGAGACAGGGGTTTCCTATGGAGAGACGCGTCCACCCCCCCACTAAGCAGTTCTTCATCTACGACCAGGCGACAGCAGCTGAAACACCACTTTACTGAAACTTTATTTATCCTCTATTGAACCGACTGAAGGCTTCTAGGTAGATAAGAATGTGTTAGTTTGAACTAAACGGCCTGTCACTAAGCGCACAACAGTGTTTTTCAAAGTACAGTTATTCCACTTTTTGATTTAAATCACCGGAAGCTTGGGTGAAAAAAAGTCACCTTCGGCTACTTAGACGTCACATTCACCCTCAGTCACGCACTCACACACACAGACACACAGACACACACTTTAACGGCAAAATCTAATATTACTCCGCCCACCGCAGGAAGGTCGGACGGTGTCGTACCTCACGTCGCCGATCTTTCCAGGCTGCAGCCCGGCACCGTACAATACTAGGCCGAGTTAGTAAAAACCTGAGTATGAAAACAACAACAAAACAAAACAAAACAAAAACCCACGCACACAAACACAATCTTGCCTTTGTCGCTACATCGTTAAACCACACAGCAGAAAATAAAAGGAACAAACGCACCGGCTGTGCACTGGAGTCGTGTGGGGGGGGGGGGGGGGTGGAGCAGCTCTGTGTCGTCTGTATCAATGTGGAATATTTATAATTCTTGTTAATATACATGTGTAGTTTAGCTGCTCTGGCCTCGTGAAACCGATGGATACCTCACGCAACATGCAAAATCTGTTCAACTTTACATCAGGTTTGCTGTTTGGCCGATTACATTCGACTCAATGAGGAAAGTTAAAGAACACAAATTAATAATTGATTGGACTTTCTTTGAAATGGGACAAAAACAGGTAAAAATATTGCATCTTTCACGTTCTAAACTGCAATTCAAATATGGGATGATGCAAATTAACTATCCTTTACCGTCTCTTATTTCATCTCCGACTAGATCGACTATTTTTCTCCTCCCTTTCAGCCCTTTTTTACACGAGTCATGTTAATCAAGTACTAGGTATGAGTGTGTACAGTTCTGTAAATTACAACTTTGATCTGTGCACGACCCGAACCCCTACACCACCAGAGTCTCGCCCGGTCTGTACATACATTACACATAAAAGCGTCACAGCTATTGACAGTAATGTTTCCAAAATAAACTTGTCAGTCGTTCTTGCTTGTGTAACATCACTTTTAGCTTTAAAATAACCCCAAAATCCAACATTTGATTCTGTACAAGTATGAGGAAGAATATGTTTTGCTAAAAAAAACAGTGTTCCTGTGTGGAGGGAGGATCACTTGGTTTTCTTGTCCAGCTGAAAGAGATCCAGGATCTCCAGCATGGCCCGTTTGATGTTACCGCCAAACCGATGCGAGTCCTAAAAATCCGAAAGGAAGGAAGATTTACAAAAGGTTTGTAGGTGAAATGAAATAGTAAGAACAATGGACAGAGAAATGAACTAAACTTTAGTTGGAAACTGGTGAACTTACAGTTTCATGGCTGCGGCGTTTGCTGGAGATGTGGAAGTTGATGAGGTTCTCACCAACGATGATGTAGGAGACACCGTAACCATCGTCAGCCACCTGGTGGACACGAGAGGAAAAAGAGTAGAAAATGCGTTATTTCTGAAATTCAGGATAGAAACGAGAGATGGACTCACACATAAGTGGATGCGACTTGCACGACTTTGGTGTATTTCAGCTGCAGGAAAACTACAGAACTGTCTTTAAAAGTTCCCATCAAAGCAGATGATTACTCACCGGACCGAATCCACCACCAGACGACACATATTCTGGGTGTTTGACCAGATCGAACAGGTCGACCTGCTGCAGAGGAGTCTGACTGGTGGACAGCCTCCACGGCTCAGACAGGACCTGGACATGAGAGGGGCATAGATTAAATCACATGATCATGAAATCTTTATAAAAAACACCCTATTTCCAACATATTCCCTTAGTAATTAGTAAAATAAAGACTAGCCTTAGTTTACAACTATCCTAAATAGAATCTGAGATATTCCTTTGTATTTAAAAACACTTGCACTTGGACAAAAGGCAAAGAGACCCACTCAGGTACGCCACATCCACAGTTCTTACCCCCTTGAGGAAAGCTGAGTCTTCTCCCAGGTATTTGGACACCACGTAGAGACAGAAGATGTGGCGGTCGATGCCCTGTCCGGTCATCGCCAGGCGGTACAGGTTCTGGTGCTTCTCCGCTGCCAACTTGAGCAGGTTCAGGCGCTCTTCTCTCTACACAGACGGGGAGAAGGATGAGAAAGATGCTAAACCACTGAAGAGCAGGTCGCAGTTGTTCTGATCTACGACTGAAGGCAGCACAGGGACCAGATGTGAGGTGTGTGGACTTACTGTCTCGTCTTTGATCATGGCTTGAACAAAGGCACAGGTTTCCATCGTGCAGGAGCGCACGGTTTCTGTTCGGCCTTCACGGAACAAGCGCGTCATGGAGGCTTCGTACGTCAGGCAGAACTTCCCTTTGTCCTGCAGAGAGAAAGGTTCGGGATTAAAAAGAGACACCACCGGAAACTATATCCTGAAAAACTTAACAAAATAGTTTGAATTGTGGATAATTAGGAAACAGTCAAAAGACCTTTAGGAATTATACATTTACTGACCAAGAGGAGCACGATGCTACAGATTTCCAAACTTAAACTGCCATAAGCATCTGAAATTGTTCAATTACTACCCATATATATTAGCTTGTGCTGTGTTTCATTTAATTTTAAATAAATTGTAAAACTAAACAGAAAGTTAAAGCATCAAACTACAGCAGAACAATGTTTTGATTCAATCGTTCACTTTTAGGATTTGAGCGTCTTCAGTGTTTTGTTGGTCAGCCACGATGTTATCGCCCTCTGCTGGAATTTAAAAGCGGTGTTTCTGCATTAAGCTTCCTCAGTGTTATATCTTTGAATGTTTAAAACTCTGGATTATAGAACTATTTACACATTGCCAACTGTATTATTCTGTGGGGTAATATTCCTGCATTTGTAAATCACAAACAAAGCAATAATGTGGTGAAGGATTTCAATTGTTTCTCTCAACCTGTGTTTTAAAGAGTATAAAAGGTAAACCACTTAAAAAATTGGTTTATCTAAAGTAAATACTATAAATATATCACTGAATGTCAAATGAATGAATACATAGGAGCTAAGATAGAGTCAGATGTTTAGAAACCAGTGGGATGAGTGTATTCACCCTGTAGTGGGCGAGCTGCAGTGCGATCTGGATGAAGGCGTCGGGACTGGTGCGGCACTTCTTGATCAGACCCTTCCCAAAGTCAGCGAAGGGGATAATGTGACAGTCCACGTCATCTGCCAGATTCTGGGCTACGGTCAGGGAGCTCTGGATGGTTTCCTGACACTGGAGGAAGAGACAGAGTCTGTTAGATGAACTGATAACACAATGTTGTTATAAAGAAAGCTAAGGACTGTGTAACTGCTCAAATTGACAAATGAAATGATGCATTAGAAGACATGTATCTATAAATCTTTTACATCAAATTGAATAATGAACAACTAACACTGGTGCACATAGGCCAAGCTACCAGCAGGGGGCAGCCTAGGCCTGTGGATATCTGAGGTGCAGACTTGCAGAATGACATCATGCTGCTTTAACGGTCTTACTTCAGCAGGGATGTCCCACTGCAGCCTCTGAGGGCCGGGCAGGTTGGGGTGGGGCTCGCCTTTGCAGTGACCAGAGTCAGCGTATCCCAGCTTCAGAGGGTCCATGGAGAGGACATGCTGCAAAACAGTCACACAATCATAAACATCTATTATCTGTCTTAAAGGCTTTAATTAAACAAAAGGTTGTGGTTTGTTTATGGGGGGTTTTCTCTGCTGCCACTGATGGTGTCCTGCTGAGTTTCAGTTACTAATAAGAGGATTATCTTTTACAGGCGGCAGATTTTCATCACTGTTGCTGTTGCTCAAAAGTTATTTAGCGGCACTCTCACTTTCATCAGACATTACGTCACAGGACAGTGTTGGACGTGTCTGGCAGGCTGATCAGGTAAAGTTTAGTAAAATATCCACTTTACGTTACTGACGGCTAGTTTACTTCATTAGTCTTTTCACAACCAGAGGGATTAGTTCTGATTCAAGCTCTAGGATTTATTTTTCCACTGTGTAACTGCATTCCGCAGCTTGCATTGTACATATACAGATTTCATACAGCAGCTAGGCTCAGTCTGAATCTCCCTTCCCCTCACTTTTCATTTAGATCTCCACTTATCTAAAAAATCATCATCACCCGATCGAACTTTGCCACTCATACTATCTCATACTCTCGACGTACCTCCCACAGATGACCGATGATCGGAGCATCGGCCCAGGAGTGCTCTGCGTTCAGCCCCATGGTGCCGTTCTTGAAAACGATCAGGTTGAAGGATTTGTCAAACCACCTGAATGAAAAACAGTTAACACATATTTAACTCAAGCACTATGACGACTGTGGACACAGCGAAATTCCTCCAGTTCATCCGTCCCACCTGTCGTAGCAGTTTCCATGCAGCAGGGATTTGGCGTAACTGTCCAGAGACGTGACGGGATTGGCTGCGTCGTAGCGCTGCTCCGTTTCGTCCAGGGTCACAAAGAAGGCGGCCTTTTCAATGGCGTCCAGAGAGTGCTTGTTCTTACCGCGGCTGAAGAAGGCCTCGCGGGTGTTTGCCCAAGGGGTCCTGCAAAATGTTAAAGAAGAGCAGATGAGCTGTTTACTTTTACTTTACTGTTGATTCAGGCAGATGTGAGGCATCAGTTTGTTAATTATCTTTACTAATTTCCGTGTGTGCTGCTGAGAACATATCCTGGAGCAATATGGTTTGTTAGTGTCAAATATTGACAACTGCTAAAATATGGCGGTTTTGCATTAGTCAGTCCTGCTGGCTATTATAACTTAGAACAGTTCACACTCAGCAAACTATCGCTGCATGATTGTTTCGCAGGATGCAAATTATTAACCCGCTGAAGTAGCTGTGAAATATCACTGCAACAGATCCCCATCTATGCAAAGTTTCTCTCTACTTCCTATCATGTCATGATATTGTTTTAAATGTTGTGGCCTCAGCTCCTGTCCCACCACCCACCTCTCCCCAGCAGTGAGGGCAGCGAGTCTCTCCTCTCCCTCCTGAGGCTCCGAAGTGTCCGCCAAGATCCTCTCCATCTGCTGCTCGATCTCCCGTGGCAACAGCAGCCGCCCGTCGTAGAACATCCACACCTTGTAGAAACGGCCCTTGTGGTACACAGCGATGTGTTTGCTCTCGTTCGTGTGCTGGAGGACGTCTGGGAGACACGGGACAAAGGTCAGGTGGGGGACGGGAAAATGGGGAAGTCAAAGATAGTAGGACAACTGGAGAGTTGGGTGTTGTCTGGTAGAAGGGGTTTCTGTGTCTGTGCATGTTCCTGTATTTTGGTGCAGCGGATAATTTGAGATTCTAATGTAAGGTGGCCTAAATTTTGTGGCTGCCAAGATTATAATGAGTAAATTGAGACATAAGGTGACAGATTAAATATGAACGTCACAGAATTAAACCTGTTCTTGGTTCAACTAGTGAAATATCGTGATCCAAAATATCAGATGTGTTGTGAGCACTTATTTTTTGGGGCGGGCTTCTTTTCTTGTTACAATCCATTGAAGGGCAACAATCACAACTCTATTCAGAAGTGACACTACATGATGGAAAAGGGACTATTTGGTTCAAAGACAACAAAAGGAAGCTTGAAATGGGAGGTGCAGGAGGTGAAATGAAAAGGAAAAGTAAATTGGGAGAGGAGTTGGTTTCGGGACACAATGAATCGAGGCAATGTTTGTTTGAACAGCTCTATGCACAACCAACCAATTCAGAAGAGAAATGTTTGCATCTCTGGGTTTAGACGTGTGACGTTTGTTTTGTTGATGCTCATAATGTTCAAACAAGTATTACCTGGTTAGCGGCAGGGCGGAGGAAGGGACACTAGTAACAAACCCCAGGAAACACAACCTCGTATCCAGGTCAAACTTAACCCACTGTTCTTCCTCACCTCCATACAATGTGAATATGAAACAAAATAAATTGCCATACTGTTTCACTGGTGCTCCACTTATGCATTACCAACTTCCATCTCTCAAAACCTGTGAATACAATCTAATACAACCTGGTGGGTAACTTCAAACTCATGTCAGAACATCCGATTGTTATTCAATTCTGAATTGCACTACTTTTCTAATGCACTTCAATCAATTTCAAAATGAGACACAGTTCACCTCTGTTCTCAGCCTGTGCTACTTAGCCGGATTTGTGGTGAGTGAGGTGATTTCAGGTTCGACTCTGGGTTTTCAGCCCTGGTTCAACCAGGGTAATCACCATGGTAACCGACGCTGCTCTAGATTACAGATCAAAACCTGATCATATATGTGTCTCTCCAAATGTTAACCATGGTTAACATGTTTGTTTTATCTGGTCACATAGTTGTTTGTGTGAAACAAAGTAAGTGTACATTCTTAACTTCCTAATTTTCTTTTTAAATAATTCACAAACTCATTAAAATATGCAATTATATTCACAGGCCTGTCCCAGGGCCTCCCTAGCAGGCTACCACTGACTTGGTTATATATCTGTGTCGAAAGCGTAGTGAATTAACATTTCATTTGGACTGACCTCATCAGACCTACACGACTTCTCCTCTCTGCTTGGCAGTAGAAACAGTCCGAAGTATTATTTTTTTTAATCAAACAATAGGACCATCAGACAAAAAAACCTAAAATACTCAGTGAGAGATGTATTAAAATTCATTTACCCTTAGACTTAATAATAGATAATTATGGTTTATTTTTATATTGATAACATTTAAACATTTACAAGTCACTATAACCAAATTTCCCGGCAGGCATCAGCATTTCCTCTCAGGTCACGTGAGGATCTTTGTTTATGGTTCTGACGACGTTTCGGCTGTTTCAAGTCTCCACCTCTTCCACGTAAATGCACTTGTAACCAGATAAGAGGGTTAAACTGAGCACGTTATCTAGGACGGCCTAATGTTAGACTCAGTGAAGCCAGATAAGGAAGATATCCTGGGGGTGTTGAACTTGCTTCATAGGACAGTGCCTCAGGTGTCTGAGTTATGTACACATGGTGTGATGGGGCTTTGATGTCAAACAGGTCCTCATCTCGGTTATAGAAGATAAGTTATATCACTAATTAGAAGTCCTTCCATATTCTATTAGTTTTTCTTAGACAACGTATTTATCCCAAGTTCTGGTTTAAGTCTTTAAAATAACATTTCTCAGTCGGCAGCTTCCAATGAGCATCACCCAGAAGTAAAGGTGATTATTGTATTTCAATATGTAACTCACACACATATTTAACTAAATAAATAAAAGCCACAGCAGAGCACTCTTTGACATTCCCAGTTCTAACCTAAATGCTATCGCTATATCAAACTCAAACACGGGAATCCAGTTACATGCAAAGAAGTCTCAAACATGTGCATAGACCAGAACACATGCATTATTAGTTGCATCATGTCCAATTGTCAAACAAACGTCCAACAATATGTCCGAAGGAGAAGTACAGTAGGAGTAAGTGGAAGAGGCAGCGTTCGCTAAAGACTCTACCTGTGTCTACCCCTGGCACACGACTGGTGTTGAACATACGCTCGTATTGGGCTGAGCACATGGGAATAGTGTGTAGGAGCATGAGCTGAAAAGCAAAAGGGGAGAGTCAAACACAAAGATGACAAACTAATTCACTAAAAAAAAATCCCAAAAGAGCAGCGGAAGAGACACATGCATGCACGCATGTGCGGGGACAGGAGCGTTGATGGATGGAGGGGAAGCGATGAGGACTGGTCTGAGAACCAGTCTGAGGGAGAGGGAGAGACCGCAGAAGGCTACTGGGAAAGGAGGAAATGAGCAGGGTCCAGAAACCAGTGGTCAACCAGCTCAATGCCAACAGCAAAACCCTGATGTCACAGTAGAATTTGAACGATAACTTCCAGGAGATTTAGTCCTGATTAGGGTTGGGTAACGAAATCCGGTGCCAGTCAACGTACCAGATCGAATCACAAAGCCGATTTCTGTGCCTGAACTTTGTACTGAATTAGTTGTGCTGCTTACAGGCAACATAAACGTCACTGCACGTGCCTAGGTAGCATTACACTGAACTGTAGTGGCAACACACTCTCTACAAGGCCCTGACAGCACTGTTAGCCTGAAGTCAAGCTAGTTGTCACCTCTAACTCGAGTTGACACAACAGCAAAAAGTTTCAGGAGCATTTGCGTGACCTCACGCAGAGCAAATAAGCCGGCAGCATGAGTGTCCCTAGTCCCTGGTGGATGGGAGACAAGTAATGAGCAGTTTAGAGCTGGATCATTTATTATAGTTATACTAGGTGTTGCCAAGAATATTGCACTTATTTATTTAGTAAACTGTTAACACGTTAACTTTCATTTCTATTTCCAAGTAGTCTTAGAAATAAAATTATCTACCATCGTTTGCTGACAAAGTATATCTAATCTGGCACCAGAACCGTTGTTTGAAGTATCGATTTAGCACCGTTACCGATGATACCCAACCCTGCTCCTGATGAAACCAATCTGAATATTTCTATTGATGACATAGAATAATATCACAGGACTTTGTCTGGGCTGTGCTGTTGAGAATGAGTCTTGGAGTCAAGGTTTCCAATGGATGCTGCCATGGCAGTGTCTAGGGTCACAAGGAAGGTGGGTGGGGTCAGAGGGCACGACGAAGATGTTGCCCTCCTCTTACCTGTCTCCAAACCAGGGACGCGGGTGGTGTTAAACATCCGCTCCCACTGAGCCGAACACAGAGGAACCTTGTTCGCCAGCAAGTAAATCTAACGCAGTGTCCGACACAGCAAAAGGGACAAAACAGTAACAGAGACGGATGTAAGTGTGCAACAGGGCAAGCTCATGCATTGGTTTTTGTATATATGCATACAATCAAGAGATAAGTGTGTTTATGCAACATGTTGTAGAATGTGTGCAAAGGTAAACTAAAAAGAATTTGCATTGAAGCATCATGCAGACTGATAAAGGAGAAGGACTGACAGGGGTGCAGGAGAAACGATGAACCGACTGGATGTCAGGAATCAAACCAGTATTCATCAGGCAACTAATCATCAAGCTTCACTCAGGAAACAATGGTGAACTTTCAGCTGTGGACATTATCAAAGGTCTACATCATCACAGGGGAAATTCTAGGTAACTTCAAGTACACAAGAAAAGGTAGGGAAAGATAAGCAGCCGTCGTCGTAAACTTTAAAAACAAACACGACGACGGCGATTATCAATCAATAAAATCAAAATGAGTTAAACATTTACATGGCTACGGTCAAACGTGCACTATATCATAGCCTGAACAATGTTTACAGATTAACCAGGGATCAATAAAAATCATTAAAGAAGTGACCGACGAGAGAGATAAGCTGTGTACTCACAGGTTTGATCTGCGCTCTGTCCAGCTTCCTCCTGTAGAGCATGATAGCGTGGATTGCGTTACCGGCCCGGGCCGCCTGGATGGAGGTGGGGAACACGTACAGGAAGTCCTGGAGGAAAGGGAATCGATCAAATTGAATCAATAATCAAATCAAACAAGATGTTGCACCTGTCCTGAAGAGGGTGTGAGACCTGATCAATAAGACGTGTAAACACCCGACACAGAGGGGTTTTGTTTTCGCCGCTGCCTGTTGGTTTGTTGTGTGTCAGCAAGATTATACAACAATTACAGAATGGAGTTCTTAACCATTGTCATAGGATGTTTTTTATATTTTCACCAATTTTCCAGACCAAACATTTTTTAGTTTTTTTAATTAAAAAGAGGAAACAGGTACATTTAGGGGACTTGTATCTATAAGTCTTTGTAATTTAGTGCAGCCTGATTGAATTTAAGGGGAAAGCGGGGCATTGGCGGAGGTATGCTCTCTACTGGAATGCCATTCTAGTTATTTTAGCTCAAACGTTGTATACATGTAAACACGAGTTATCCTGAGCTGCTATTCCAAACATGCCAAGTGTTGTTCCACTGACCCAAATACCAGGTCTACCTCCTTTCACAACTCTGCTTTTATGACATGGCTCTGCAAGCAAGAGCAGAGACGCTAGGATTTTGTAAAAGCTGCAAAACAAGATATCCTGACAGTGCCGGTAAACTGCAGTCTCCATTTATTTGCTAAATAAGCAGGGATCCACGCCAGCCCTGCTGCAGTAACAGTCCAGGCATGTGTCTCATAAATTCATGGTTCGACATACAGGGGGAGCTGTTTCTCTTACTTATCCTTGGTCCATAATTATAAGTCTGACACAGATTTGAAACAATCAAGTGGCAAGTAAAAGTAGGTAAAGACACAGTGTAGAGCAATTATTGTTTTGTCCTCCAAGATCCTGAAAATCCTCCGACTACACGACCACTGTTTGCCACAGATTGTGTGTCCAGACTTAACAACTACAACCCTGTTATGCAGAAAAGAACGATAATGATCCAGAAAAACAAATAATAGCCAAGGGCTGTTTAAATAGATTATCTCACAGATTACTGAATGAATGAAAGACACATTTTCAGCCAAATTGAAGTGTCCTTTTTGGCAATTTCAGGTAAAGGAAAAAGCTACAACCAGACTTCTAAGAAGTTGTTGTTAAGTAATTGAATTAACCTCGATATTAAAACCACTTAGTCACACACGCAACTATTCTTCAGTGTTTATTGTTAGACTTTGCAGCTCAGTCTTAGATGTGTTTGCCAAGGTTGCCATGTGACCTGTATTTGTGTTTGAAATGCTAATGTTGCTACACATCACCAACAGTAGGGTGTGTTAAACAGTTAATAATTAAATTTGCTGTCATATAAGCATGTATTCCCAGTTTTGTTTGTTGACAGAGCTGTAAAAGGGCCACAGACACACAATAGTTCCGGGATCCAATGAACAACCACAACCTACATGAAGAAGCTGATAACTTCATCTTCAAACAACAGATGAGAGACATCTTACCATGGCATAATAGTTGCTGTTGACCATGATTGGTCCACGGCCTCTGAGGTAAATATACTCTTCCCACCAGTCGCTCACCTACACATGGAGAGGGAAAGGAAACAGAGGGTGTCAGTATGAGAGTTTGGAACCCAGTCAACACCCAGGACTGTGTCCAAAACTGAAACACAAGAGCTGACAAAGAAAGAAAGTGAGAGAAAGCGAGAGGAAGTTGGGAAGGGGGGGGTCTTTTTGACTCACATAGTTGGAGGTCCACCACGACTTGAGTTTGACGTACCACTGCAGCCTGGGTCCCAGGTTCTCCTCAAAGTCTTTAGCCAGGTCCTTCATGCGGTTATACTGCTCATCATCCATCAGCGGGCGCACTGACTCCAGGTACTGGGAACACGGAGGGAGATAGAGTCACACGGACTGACGCCAGGGGTTTGTTTATTGGAGCCATAATGCTATTTTCCATTGAGTTTGTCATTTTGTTTTTTTTATGCATGTGTCTGCTGAGCGACATATTTCTCTCTGGCAGACAACACTGTGTAAGCGTTCCTGGAATGTTTTCCTCAAAGCATCTACGAAACTAAGTACTCAACCAATCAGGTTTAGCACTGTGAGCCACACCCCACTGGTTTCGTAAAGCAAACCCGATAAATATCAGAGAAGCTAGTTCAGTTAAGGTCTTTAAGAGAAAATCCAAAACATTTCTCTTTACTTCAACCTCTAACTAGATCTTGCACTTGCCTGCACTCCTGCGCTTTTATAATAAATGCACGAGGAACTTGTTCAACCAGGAAGTGACGTGACAGGTGGAAATTACCCTTCTGCAGGTGTCCTTGACGGAGGGGACAGGTAGTCTTGGCAGCGAGTTCTGGAAACTATAGAGCATGGGCTTCCTGCCAGAGAACACCTTCACTAATAACTAGAGAAGATGAACAGATAAAAGGCAAAGAGAGAGAGGGAGGGGGGGAAAGAGAGAGATAGAGGTCAAAGGGGGTTAAAGGTATGTGTTTCACTTACCAGCAGATTGTGGGGCAAATGAATAACCTGAAGGTTAAACAATAAGTAGCAAACCGTTCCTAAATATTGTTTTTAAAAAGGAATCAATGTCCTGCGGAATAGTATATTTTTAATATTCACTCACATGGTTGCTGCAGGTTTCAACAAGTTCATTTTGAGACTTTTTAAAAGCATAATGAAGTAAATTTAAGAGTCTGAGAAATAGTAAGACTTCCCTTTGTTTATAACAGAAGATAAGGTGGAAAACACTCGAAAGGCACAAAATCACTGTTAAATAAATGTTAACATAGACAAATTACGTATTTAAGACATAGCACATCATGTTTAAATGTACTCAAGACTTTTTAAGGCTTAAAATACAGATCATTACAGACTTTTTAAGATCTGGCACAAACCCTTTACTTAAATATTTACAGTCAGTCCCTTGAGTCTTAAACTGTGAAGACCACAATCTTCCATATATAGATATAATATTGCCTCATCTGCTCCAAAGGGACTTGAACAGAGGAAGACATTCATTGGCCTACCATCCACAGACGGGTAGAAAAGGACACAGAGCCGTGGCGTGCGTGCATCCAGCCGTGCCACGACAACAGGCTTTTCAGGGCATTCCTCATTATCATGATTATGGAGACCCACAGGCCCGTGCCCACCAGGATTCCTCCAACTATCATCTGGTTGTCTGTGGAAATGTATCGACTGTGGACGAAGAAGGGGAAACAGAGGGTGAGACAAAATGCAAATTAGGAATAAGACAACAATGACACCAATGGTCCAATTTGCAGCAATTTACACACAGTCATAGATATCAGTTCCTTAAATAATCCAGAGTTATTTAATCAGGAGCCAGGACAGACAGGGGTGAAAACATAACCCCTTTGGCTAGGTGATAATCAATTTAACCATTCCTCAGTCTGTGACTACACCTGGTGCTGCTGCTCGTGGAAAGACAGGCTTACATCTTCCCTCTCAAATACCTGAGACATGTGCTGAACTGCATAGATGCAGTAAAAATATATTTCAGTGCCACAGCTATGCAATTTTCAAGTTGTGGAATTTATGAGCCTAACACCCTTTCCAGTTAATCTACTGTAGAACCCAGACAACAAACCCCTGCTCCTTATTTGTTTAGGGGTTTACTCTCTACAAATAGGCGCTATCGATATGTCCGGACACGGATACAGTTCTTCTGGATTGTTTTACAAGTATTTTGCTGCAGTTAATAACCAAAATCAAACACTGTCATGCACGAACAAGGTGTCAAGATACCAGTGAGTAACCTTACCTGATCGGTATGTGTTGGCCCAGCTTGGCTATCAACCCCAGAGAGGGATCCAGCTGTCGGTATTTATGGTAGGACATGTAGGACACAACCACGATCATGAAGCCACCTGGACTGCCCGGGTACACACCAGTCATTACTCCATTCTGAGGGGGGGGAAAGAACCCATTAGAATGTGGTTCATACAGTAGCTGATTAAATAACATTTCATATTGCAGAGTTCACCTGCGTTTACATTCATCACCAACATCTGAACAAGAAGATGAATGAGTGACACAGATAGCAGGTCCCTGGATTTGACTCAGTGTGACTGGGTGTCAACAGAGAACTAGGCTAAAGGCCAGAACACAGCGAGCAGGCAGGAGGGATTCCGTCCCTGCTTGCCTGAGAGCATTTGACCTTCTGGAGTCACCGTGTTTATGTAACAGGACAAACAGGACACAAGCGTTTTCACACCTGAAAGTCTGGACCAAAGGTTCAAGTGTTGGATTCGGTCAGTTTTGGTTTCGCATTGTAATTTTGGGAGTCTTTCCTTTTGAATGGAGAACATTTTAGACTTCATACATTATTGTTGCCACTGTAATGTCATCATGGTTTCGTATTACTACCAGCACAGTGAATGTCCTTGTCGCTCAAACAGCTATATCAGCAGAGGTGAAGACTACAACAACACCTGCGAGACACTTCTTTTGCTTCTTCTATTATTCATTGCTATTTATTTCTATAAGTTGAGCCTAAATGTCTTCTGATATCTTCCTCTGGTTCATGTTTTGCATGCACACACCTCACACATGTAGTTTATTTTTACTTTTGAAGAAGTTGTTTACTTAATTTGGCTGCAACGCTGTTTACCCCTGAAACTCCGGAAGTGTTTTGTGGCGTCAAACACTTCACTCACTCCTACGACCGCATATTGGTGAGTCGATAATTTTAATTAATTTAAATCACTTTAACTATTGCTATTGGTATAGCACTATGTGTAAAATAAATGATGCCATTTGCTTACTTTAATATTTAGTGCCATCAAAAATTGCCAGAAGCTGTTATCTTATAGTAGCCATCAAACAGTAAGAGGATCTAGGTGAAAGGTTAACACAAGTTTCCCTGGTAGTGCACAGTAACCTCTGGACTTTGTTCTCGTGTGAGTCGGACCACCTCGCACCTTGAAGCGAATGAACCTCTTCTTCCAGGAGTGGAGGCCTGAGAGGTAGATCTGGCGCAGGGCCTCACTGCACAGCTGCATGTCGATGCCATCGGGGGTGACAGTGAATTGGAAGGCCACCGCCTGGTGAGCTTCTGCCATGGTGACGACTACTGCACAGGGTCACTGAAAGAAAGACGGGTACACGGTGATAAAGTCAGTGAAGTGGAAGATTCAATGGCGTTGGTTTCAACAACCGTCAAGTGAGTTTGATAACATAGGTATTGACCTGTATAATGATGAGGTCACACAATAAAACATTTACAACCACCTCATCCTGATTAACTATCAGAAGAATCTATTCCACTGAATACAAGTTCCTGTTCACAGTTCCATGTAATGAACGGATCTCCTTCCTCAACAGCACTGCGGGTTACCTTATTTCCAGGTTTTAATTGGTTTAATGTCTCGTAGTGTAAAGTCCTCTGGGCCGGAAAGTATTCTTGTCGGTGCAGAGTTGACACAGAGTTCGACTAGTGAGGACATGCTTACTCATAAGCACAGTAAACGGTTTGTAGTTAAATGGGTTACAGGAAAATAATGAAGGGAAGCAATCCATCCATCATTAAATAAAGAATTACTTCCACCAAGAAGGTTCTGTTTTTACCTCTATCTGTAGGTTTGTTGGTTTGTTTGTTGTGAGCAAGATTACACAAACATAACTGGACAGAATCCACAAAACCTGGTGGGAAGGATGTCGTACAAGTCGGGGAAGAACCCATCAGATTGCATCCAGATCAGGTTGTAGTACTTAACTTAAACTTGGTCTTGAGCTGAGACCTTAAGGCTGAGGTCTTTTAACTGCAGCACAGTCATTTGACCATGTCTCAATGAACTGTGAGCTGCGTGAGTCCATCATGTGAGGCAGCACTAAAGCTTAGGGGTATTTCGTAGCACAAACAGTAATTTAAAACATCACACTGATGGTATTTTGCTGCATTAAAGAGGCTCAGTGATTAAAGAACAACATATTAGTGTCTAGCTCTCAATAGTCTCAAAAGGTTGTGAACAAAAGGGATCTCTGTCATCACTCAGCTCGATGGGCATCCTTTTGTATTTAGTCACTATATCAACAAAGCTGGTTCCTGGAATATGACACCAAAGAAGATCATCTTATCTTCTGGTTTGGCAGCTGTGGTAACATGTAGCCTTTATCATAACTGATGTTATTGATTCCATGGAAGTTATCTACTGATGTTATGATAAAGGATACACTTTACCAAAGCTGCCGAACCAGTTCAGAGATGTGAACAAGAACTGTTTCATTTTTTAACGAGTAGATTTCTACTTTAGTCCAACACAGTCCAACTCTCAATCAGGCACCATGACACCATTCAGAAACCAAACATTACAGATCATGGATAGTGAACAGGAAGGTCTTTGTAAAGTACAAGATAATTTGTGAATAATTTTGTACGATTGAAGGTTGATAGAGCAGGAAGAACGTAACTGACAGTTCAAGCAGTAAGGATAAGATGAGAAAAGCAACTGATATCTTTCCTTATTCCCACAATCATCCATTTTGTCCACCTTATCTCAGTCACTGTGTGAAAGTCAGTATTTCTATCTCGTGAATAATATTGATTCCATGGAAGTTATCTACTGTGTGTTTCAGTCTGTCAATGTTCCCTCAAAAGATTGTTTTAGCATTGGCAGAAGTACAAATATGATTCTTCTGACAGAATTCGCTTTCTACTATTGTGGATTAATTATCTTATTTGATTCTTTCTACTATAATGTAAATGAAAGTGTTTGATAGGTTGTAGTTTCACGACACTTTGTAATTTCCTGGTGAAGAGAAGTAAGAAGTTTCAGTCTACGCCCCCTGGTATTATTTCATTAGGTTTCATAATGACACCTCATGTTTCTTCTCTAAATATTTGCCAAAAAAAAAACATGCTTCTCTAAAGTATATTAGTCTGAAATCTTCATGTGTCGTGTGTTCTTCTACGTTTTATAACACTAAGCAGCAACGGATCCTTTATCCATCCACTGATTCAATTTACAATTCATACAATTTGGTTTAAATTCTACATCTTTTGCAAAACATCTACACAGATGTCACTGCGTCTTGATGTCCAACCGTGACTTTTAAAAAGAGATGAGAGGACTATAATCCCGGTTTAATTATTGATCAGTTGTGACCCACAATCGACGCTTGTACTGGGTCGTTCTCGTTCCACCTGAGCAATTGTATTGTTTGAATAATGGGATAAGATGTTTTTTCCAATTAAGTGAATGTATAATCATTCTAAATTTGATTTGGGGCATGGACATCAGAGTAGAACATAGTGTGGAAACAGAGGAAAGCCCAGTAGGAACTGACTTTAAGGAAGGAGAGACTGGGTCTATTCTTGATACTGAAATCTATCCTCACCTTCAGTAACGAAAGAGTTAAGATGAATCTTCTCACTAGGGAGTGATCAGGGCAGATGAAGCTTTTATTTGGGTAAGCTTGTCCTGTGGGTCTTTATCTTACCCAGCAACTGAGACAACACATCTCTTCTCCGCCTTTTATTAAGTAAAGAGGCATTAGGACACTAATATTACCAGTATCTCTTGTGGGGTCAGAACTGCAATGGTCTGCTAAAGTAAAAAATAAATCTGTTAACTACATGAGACAACAAGCTTGTGAAAATGATATTAATAATATAACCAGGCCTCTCACAAACCACCGGCTGGATGATGTAACTCTTGGTTGTCATGTAAATGCTGCATTCAATTGCTGTCGGGAAATATCACCGACATGTACAGAATACAAATAAATCAATCACCCAAAACCCATGAGGAAGTCCTACATTGACAGATGATTGAACTGAAAAAGAAATGACGTCCTCCTGGTTACGTTAAGGTTAAGCATGTCATGATATTGCACTTTCCCTGCTGCTGTACGTTTCTCCTGCAAAGCTCCACTTAATCCCTGAGGGACAATTATTTGTTTTTTGTTGCTGTCTGCAAAGTCTACTTTTTCATTTGATTCAATGAGAGCACTCTGGAAGCAGGACACGTCTTTTCTGCTCCTTCAGTTGTCAGGAAGAAGAAGAAGCAGCAGCAGCAGCAGCAGCAGTAGCAGCAGCATCCACAGCTCGGTGCTTCAGTCCCTTCCCCCAGCATCACATGATCCGGTGCTGCAGGAACTAGGGGAAAGGTCGCAGCTCTCCGCCGCTTGGATACCGGTAAAACTAGAAACGTAATCCTCGTGTGGCTTCGCGTACGTCCCATTGTGACGCTAATGAAGCGATGCAAAAACACTGCGTCGGTTTTGAACAATGTAGAATAAGCGGTTTGTTGTAATCAATTTCCTCAAACCACACACAATATGCTGTGTTACCGTAATGAACCAAACCACACTCTCCCTCTCTTTCTCTCTCTCACACACACACACACACACATACATGATTGTGTATCTGCACTATGACTCAAGTCAACATCAAACATCCATATAATATAAATACACTCACACGTGTAGGTCAACTGGGTCTGCTGTTATAGCAAGTATCCACGTGGTCGGTGGGAAATGAGCTGTGAACTGTGACCCGGTGTCAATAAAGCTATATTTGTATCGATTTAAATCAGAAAGAACACTACATGTAAACCATTTGTGCAAATATGTTTTGTTAATGTTACAACTAAGCTCTAACAGGAAGGAAACCATGACAACCAGCTATTACTGACCTTCACTGACAGGTGACACCTGCACACACACACACCCATACACACACACCTTTTCTACATTTTCATTTTACTACTATCACATATCAAGGATCACTGTCAGACACACACAGCACATTGTTATACTTATAATAACTAGCCTTGCTTCTGTGTTGTGTTAGATCCGGCGGGGTGTCAATGAATGACCTTTACTTGGACTTTTACCTACATTCATGCTATGTGGAGCAGGAGGATGACCACTGTACCTGGATCCTTCAGCATGGCACCAGGTGAACTGTTTGAATATGTGTGTACAAACCAAAGCCTAGTGTATTTTTAAGAGTGCCTATGAGTGCAAAAGTATGGGATTTTAAGTCTAGACGTCAATAAATCAATATTTGCACATATACATTAGCTTCCTGCTCACAACGCCGATGTGGTGACATGTAAACACGGCCCAGCTTTTACGCACAAACATTGAGGGAAACTGCGCAGACACAGCTTTCCCACCCTCCCCTCACCCCTACTGTCCTTGCAGCCATATTTGACTACTTCCCAAACTGTAGAGACACACATGGATTCCGGGAGCCCCCCCTGAGACCCCTGGAGAAAGAGCATAAGGTTCTATTCTACTCACCGGCTCTTTATATGATCAGCCCGGGAGCGCAGAGGCGTTGTGTTTGGACGAGGACGTGGCACGGCCCAAGTGTCGGTGATCACTGCTGTACACTGTGAGCATGAATGAGAGCACGGACCTGTATACACCGACACACTGCCTGCCCCCTTCCCTCTGCGTCACTATGCTCTCCGACAATAAAAACCGGGTCGTGGAGGGAAAGAGCGCCCCCATGCGGGAGTCTCGCAATACGGTAGAGGTTGCAGGAGGACACCGCGTGAACTCGGTGCTGAGGATAAGACGCAGGAAAATGACATCACAGACATGCATAAGCATTTGTCTGTACCTAGTCTGTACACAGTGTGCCAGGGTGGGGGAGATGTGCAGGGGATGTCAACAATATTATCGACCTATTCACAAATACAATACAACATTTTATATTTGAAGCCAATCAGTTGTGCAAAAAGATGATGTTTAGTTCCTCCTGAGAGACACACATGTGGGTTGTGGACGCAATATAATGCAATGCAATAAACGATGGGCTAAATCCAACATAAACACCTTTATATCACAGAATTAACTATAAGTACTGCACATACCTCCACCAAGGCCCAGCAGTCCCCTTCAATCAAATCAATCAAATTTTATTTGTATAGCCCACATTCACAAATCACAATTCGTCTCATAGGGTTTTAACATTGTGTGACATCCTCTGTCCTTAACCCTCAACAAGAGTAAGGAAAAACTACTAAAAACCCTTTTAACAGGTAAAAATATGTAGAAACCTCAGAGAGAGACAAATGTGAGGATCCCTCTCCCAGGACGGACAGAAGTGCAATAGATGTCAAGTGTAGGAAAACATCATCGGGATTAAAGTTTTTTAGCAGCATCGATGAGGGTAAACATTTTTGAAGGAGAACTTCAATACTATATGTCAAGCAGTCCTGCTGCAATCATAGTCTCTGGTCAGCAGCCAGCCCTTTTGGTCAATCAAGCTAGACCAAATTGCACACATTCAAATATCAGCTACATAAAATGCTAGATCTGTGAATTACTCCCTGAGAAATCGAAAAAAAGAAATAATCCTGGATCTGCTCCTTTATCCGGATCCAAGTCCAAATGTAACTGGTTCTTTCTTTACCCGTGTCCCTTCCTTCAACCAACGTTTGTGGAAATCCGTTCAGTAGTTTTTGTGTAATACTGCTGATAAACAAACCAAACCAATTGAAAAGGGGCCGAAACATTTGCTGACAAATCCTGACACGTCTCAGTATTCATCTATCTTCAGACATTTCCCACAGCAGTAATGGTGATGATTCAAACGTATCAAACCAGGGAAAAGCACAAGTGTAATTACTAACATTAATATAAGCTGCATTCCACTTAGCTGACCCACGTTTAAGGTTTTGTTATGGTTCCTGCTGAGTCAGTCGTGCAAGGACACAGAATGGAATGTAATCAGGGCCGGGTCTAGACAGGCATGTATGAGGGGGCAGCCACAAATCTTGAGGGGGCATTGTGCTTTATTATATTATTATTATTATAAATTGGGATTTAGTTTGAGGGGGCACAACATTTATTTGAGGGGGCCAGGCCCCCTCTTGCCCCTGCCTAGACCCGGCCCTGAATGTAATCATTGTTAATGTTACAAGTTAAAACGAGGGCTTTCTGCAATTTAATAACAGAGTGCATTGAGAAAAATAAACACTGACTCACGAGCTTTACAGAGAGATTGAATTATCGGGTCGTTTGATGATGAAGTAAAATCAAACACAGACAAAAACACAGATGTAAATAAGAAGATGAATAAGATAAATAAATGTATAAAAGCACTAAATATCTAGATAAAACAAAAACACAAACAAATAAGAGCCAAAGCTTGGTCAGACAAAACTGATTCAGTCACTACTCATGACAAATTGCTTTTGTCACACCCTAAAACAACTGAGTGACTTGAATTCAGTTAAACTTGGGTGGAAACTTGGGTGGGTATGCATTGTCACTGTGGGTGTATACTGGTTAAAGGATTCCACTCCTTTAGTTTGTTGAGACACAACAGCACTGTGAGGTTTGGTCAGGAGACCACTCCTTGTGGTGTAACAATGAATACACTGCTACATACATTAGTAATTAAAGTAAGTAAGCGAGTAAGTGAGGTAGTCAAGAGTGCAACACATCACATGACACATTACACAATATGTTAGGGTAAACTTTCAACTGTCAATTGGCAGAAAAATCTGCTTTTCTGTCCTGGACTATAAAGAGGTTTTCTCTAGCTCTATTTCCTAGGCTTGACCTTGACATGATTATCCCCTCGTGAATCAGGCTACACTGTTTATCACATTATCTAGGTTCATGGCATAACACACAAAAACATAATTATTTCAGATCATTTCTTTTGTCAGTTCGGGTAAGCAGTTTCCGACCCTGGGTCAGGAAATCCAAACGGGTTAATTTGGGTTCATCACCTCCATTGTGGGCAGAATGAAGCTAGAGAAGCAGCCACTGTTTTGGGCCTCAATAAATTTCCATATTAGGATAATAATAAACTTCATTATAACCTCTCTCTGTTTTACAGACAATCCACCTCAGTATACATTGATTCAAATGGCTTTTAACTTCTAAATTGTGTTTGTTTTATTGTTTAATCGTTATTATAATTTTAATTGGTTTATTTTACCACCTAACCACTGGCCTTGCATTTACTTAAATATGAAACCTCACCGTATGCATTTCATGTGTCTGTGTCTGTGAGGCATTTTGTTTATTATTTTAGGTTTATTATTATATTATATTATAAAACATAGAGTGCTAGGACTCAGTATCGCCTGTATTTTCAGAGTGAATCCGACAGAGGGCGCAGCGAGATAGTTTTTAGTCAGAGTTGATATCTCGTTTGAATTTGTCATAAACCAGCGACTTTAATCTGTTTATCTACAAACTGAATATACAGCTAAACTTGATTCGTGGCTTATTTAGCTGTAATTCAACAGATGTCGAGTTGTTAAGTTGATATTTATATTTAAAGCAGCTCGGTTTGAGTGACAGACGGAGTGAAAGCTTTGGGGGAAGAGATTAAATACAATTAAAAATGGTGAAATCGATATAAATATAAAACTTCTCTTACCGTCTTTATCGCGTCAACCCGGAAATCAACCGAGACGCCCGTTTGCAGCCGTTGCTGTGCGCGTACTCGTGCGTGTGCGCGGTGTGTGTACGTGTGTGTATGTGTGTGTGTGTGTGTGTGTGTGGTGTCACCGGCCTGTCACAGGAGCTGAGGAAAAGGAGGAGGAGGTGGTGGCCGGTGAAGGAGGAGGTGAAGGAGGAGGAGGTGGCAGGTTGAGGAGGACGCGGAGGAGGTGTCCGGTGGTGTCTGCGGAGAGAGACAGGGGGGGAGGAGGAAGAGGAGGAGGAGGAGGTGGCCGGTGGAGGAGGAGGAGGAGGTGTCAGCGGAGAGAGACAGGGGCTGACTCCGGTTGACCAGCGGAGCGAGTGAGTCCACGCAGCCGGGTGACAGCAGCCTCCCCTCGGCCTCTGGTGACACCGAGATGAGAAGAGCGGATTTAGTTTGTCGCTTCCGAGAAGAAGAAGAAGAAGATAGACGAAGAAGAGTAGGAAGGTGAAGAAGAAGAAGCAGAAGAAGCAGAAGAAGAAGCAGAGAGGAAGTCTCTCCAAAACGGTAAGACTTGTCCCCGGCTGGTTCGCTAATGAAAGTCTGCACCGCTGGGTTTTGCTCTCTGTATGAATATGAGCGTTTTGAATCGCTGGCACGCAGGTGGCCATGATTGTTGTTATCGTTTACACAACTTGAAGGAAAGTGTCCCGGTGAAGGAAAGTGTCCCCGCGGCTTGTCAGTGTCTCCTCCCGCCTGTGAGCACCAGGTCCCCAGCTCCATGCGGGTTCTACACAGAGGAGGGTTCTACACGCTGTTCTGCTGGTTGTTGTGGGAACAGCCGGTGGAAGAGTCCGTGGTTTTGTGTTTCTACCCAACAACAGCGCTTCTCTGTGGGGGAATTTCTGATTTTCCCGTCACTCATCGCTGGGTTTCCACCAGTGGAGATGTCCTGTAGAACCAGGACTGGGGACACATGGGTCTGTGGGATCTGCTGTTAGTTCTGTGTTGAGCACTTCAACAATATCATCCTCGAACTGACAATAATTTAAAAAGTGCCAAACGAGATAGTAGAATAAATCTGAACATTTCCATAATAAGGGTTCAAATGTAAAAGAAAGACAAAAGTATCTGTGGCATACTTTGAATTTAGTAACATCAAGGACTTGAAAACCATAGTTATTTGCAGGAAGTCGTTGCTTGTTTATTGTTAACTCTCTATGAGCAAAGTCTCACAGCATTGATTATATATATATTTTAAATCATTGTTCAAGCACATTGTGTACGTCAAAAAAGCTCAGAGCGTAAACAACAAATTGTCCTATTTAAGGTCAGTATTGTTAATAAGTGACTTGGTTTGTTTTTGGACTACTTACAGGACAGTGGCACTTCAGGGGCTAATCACATATCAGCTGGGGCCAGCCCCCCCTCTCTGGATACGCCCCTGATTTGTTTGAGCTACATCTGAAACCAATTGTAAATTTAGTCCTGACATCTTTGAGACCTGTATGTTTGATAATTTGCAGGTATGAGATAAGTGTCAAGGAGATATCAGAGTATGGATTTAAGAATAAATCATAAACATGCATTTGAATTAAGTGTAAAGATTGATTTGTTGGTTGTGGTTTTAAACTCTTCTTCATGGGCAGAGAATGACAAACATTTTACAAATCGGAGCTACATCAAGCAGCTGTTACCTCTTATCGTGAATGTTATATTGATATATTGGACACTTGTGATTGCTGTTGATGACAATTATATTGCGATAATTATTGCTCCTGTTTTATTGCCCAGCCCTGAGACACAGCAGGCAGAAGTAGGCCATGCAGATACTGGTCTGTGTGTCATGTCATGCCATGCGTGGACCCCCTCTGGAAGGAAGGAAGGTTACCATGAGCATCTCACTGGTTCATGCGTGGAGTGGGGGGAGGTTACAGTCAGTCTGAGTGAAAGATCTGCAGCAGGATCTAGCTCTCTGCCAGATGTCTGACTGCTGCTCATTGTTTCACTGTCATGTGTCCCCCCCATCCTCCTTAATGTTTTTTGTTCTCGGACTAATGTCGCACATGTGCACGCTGCTAATGGCGAGTCCACTTCCTCTACAATTTCAATATGCGTGTCATTCATTGATGGACAACGATGTAAATAGAGGAAGTGGAAGAAGACAGATGAATACAGTCTGTTGTTTTTTTTTTACCCTGTGTAGAAATCTTTGAAGCTTTAGTAACACAGCTGTTTCTTCCTTAGCTCCAATCATGCATTGCCCCAAGCTGTAAGCATAACACTGAAGACTTGAGTGATTAATTTGTATAACTTATTGTTCAGCCTTTAGTGTGTGTGTGTGTCGGTGTGTTCGCGTGTCACATTGTGTGATATTATACATATGGTTTGAGAAGTGAGCCCCACATTGGACACACACACACGTACCTCAGCACTTGGTGTCTTTCTGCTCTGTGTTCTCACTAGACTTTAATAGTTTTTAAACCAGCCCTGTTGTTTGAAGATCAAATCCACCAAATGTCAGAACAAGAGGAATCCTGATGTGTTGGTGGTATCACAAAAAGGCTGGTTCATCATATGCCTCCCTTTCATAAACACCAGTTAAAAGCCTTAATTTAGGAACCTTTCCTTGTAAAAAGCTGTCAGCACTTGACTGTTCAACAATGGTCTGGCAGCCCATTCCGAAGCCAAAAGGATGTGAGCCACGTGTGAGGCAGAGCATGTGAGCCCTTATTTTGTTTTTATGCCCATGAATGGGCCTCAGTCAGCAGTATTGGCCTTTTTTTTAAGAACACTCAGAGTTGGTGACTTGGTCCTTTTCATTTTTGAATTGTAAGTCATCGTACCTCTCTTTGAGCCATCAAAAGGTGTTGATATGTATGCATCTACCTAAGTGAAAGCATTACAAACACTTAAGTTGGGCCATACTTTGGTTAATACAACTTAAATGATCTTTTAATTTCAATTTTTGTATCATTAAATTGTGAAATCTTGCTCCAACACCAGATTTTAGGTGAATCTGTGGTTCCCTTGTCACTCTTCAACCAGCAGTATCCATTGTACTCGGTTGTGATAATATTGTTTCAGTGGAGAGGCATCAATAGTCTTTCTGTCTGCCTGAATGGCTTCTTTATGATGAACGTCAAAGGCGTTCCAAACGCACCAGTGTCACAAAACACAGCAAATAGTGAAGCTTTTCCCCAAACCATAAAAGATACTGAAGGGTTTAGTCTTTGCCGTGTTACTCGCAGGATATATTTTCGATGTTGTCTGTTCAGGAGTCCTGGACAAATCCATTCATGTCCATGTTTACTTTGTTCAGGGATTAGAAAGGTCATGAAGTCTGTCATCACACACTGGGGGAGAGGTAAGGACAGATTCTGGGGAGGTTTAACATGGAGACAAACACAGGGACACCTTTGTGCCACTTTGAGTTTTACATTCACAAAACCTACCTGAAGAAACACGTAAACTTAAGCAAGAAAACTAGAGCAGCCGGTGGTTTTGACTCTATGATTACTATACACTGGTTCTTATGATACTGCAGACCTCATGCCTACGTCTTCACATTCCTATGGTGGTGATCGTGGCTTCCCACACGACACAGAGAATCATCACCAATAAGAATGTGTTGATGGATGGCCACCAGAACTGGAATGGCACTCAGTAGAGCACATGCCTCCGCCGAGTCCCAACAGTCCTCTTGAAGTCAGCTGCACCAAATCTCACACACCCTCATAGCAATCAGTTCCCTAAATTTACCTGATTTCTTTCAAAAAGAGCCATGAATTATTCCCTGGGTAAACAGTGAAAATGTGGGGAGTCTTGCAATTTTAAACACCAATATTTAATGGGTTCTTCCCTGACCCACATTGCATCCTTCCACCAGGTTTCATGGAAATCGTTACTGTAGTTTTTTTTGCACAATCAACAAACAAACAGTAAATATATTTACTACACAGATATCATTATATAGCACCTCCCTGTGATATGTAGGTTACATTTGGGCTGTAGCACGAGCCTCTGTTGGAAGCCAGTGTGATATTTGGATGAGCCATTTCGTCCATGAATTACTCCAAATCTATTCCCCCCACACACAGTAAAAATGAGGTCACATCTCTGTTGAGATAGTAGATATTTACTCAGGCTGAAAACTGTTCCAGCACTGAAGAGAGATCTGAGGAGATGAGTGATGCCTCCATGGGATAATAACCCAAATAGTTATTTGTCTTTTGGAATTTGTATAAAGGCTAAACTGGGCCATCCTGGAATTTCCCTTCCATGACCGTCTCCAGTTTGTGTCTCTTTCTGGATGCCACTTGATTTGTTGCTCTTGCTCCAAATACTTAACCTCCCTCTGAATTACATCCCCTCAGCGCAAGCCTGCTCATCTCCAATGTACCATAATCTGTTTCTGTGTTTGTAAACATGGTTCATACATGAAATCTGCGATAACCAAATCACCCAGAGGAGTGTGCATGAGTGACGCCAGCATCATTCCTGCTTAGCTTTTGATTCGAGAACAGCTAACACAGCACCAGGTTTTTTCATTTTGGAAACATGTTTTCTGTGTGCCTCCTTCGTGAATTATTAAATGTGTTTGCCGTTGTGCTGGTGTGCTGTGGCGAGGGGATTTTACTGGTATAGAAACAGTGAAATTGGTATGTGAGCTCATGTTGTTGTGAGCTTATTGCATTTTGTTGCAGTATGAGCAGCTTGTGCCAAAACAAGGTTGGACTTAGAAAGGACAGTTTTGAGGACAGTTCCAATTGTTTCTGTTGTTTATTGTTAATTGTTTAACTTCGTATTCAAATTGTTCAAATACTTATATCTGAAGTTTACAAAGTATTTATAATTTAATCTTTCAAATCATTGTCTGATATGGGCAGCAGGGGTGGCACAGCTTCATGGTTCAGTCGGCCTTTGCTTACCTGTGTTGTGTAGTATTATGATTGTTGTTGTCATCACTGGTTATCTGTTCTCACTTTTCTATTTGCAAAGCACTTTGGATCCACGATGTTGTGTTTTTAAAGTGCTATATAAATCCATTTGAATTGCTGCAGGTCACATTTGCAGTTTCCAGAAAGAAAGCTGCATCCAGCATGACCACAGGCCAAAAACAGCCCGTTCCCAACAGGCATGTTGAGAACTGGCACTGCACTGGCAGAGCTAATTTATAATGTAATAGCACTACTTACTCAGATTATGTTCTCTTTCCCCTGGCTTCTCTGTTTGTGTTATGACTTCATCCTCAGCTTGGTGGAAGAGGATCCATTTATGAGAACGTGGCTTTCTCAGCATGGTCCTGTGGTTTTGTGTTTAGGAAAACTGTTCCCTTGACATTCCCATCCTCCTCATACCACCCATCAAAAAAAAGTGCTGCCACTCTGGGAAAATGAGGCCTCTCCGGTCCGGGCTGGCTGCTCTGGCGTCTAAAAGTTTATGTTGTCATTGTTATATTTAGACACCCGCCGTCCCCCCTCCCCAGGTGATGGGGGAGACAGAAGTGAGGAAGTAGTGTTTCTCAGGCTGAGGTCAGATGCAGCGTGATGCAATGGGCTCTCTTCCTCAGCCTCCAGCTTGTTATTTCCTTTGTTAAGATGGGGAAAAGTTAGATAGTTTGGGATGGTGAGTGTCTGTAAGTGTATTGAATGTGATGTGTGCCCTCTTTGGAAAAAATGACAAGATGGTGGTAAAAGAGATTTGAGCTGGACAGAAAAGCCCCTTGTGGAAAACCAGCTATTCTGAGCCTTGTGCTTTTTCCCGAGCCCATGTTTCACCCCTGGGTCACACAGTCTCTGTGTCGCAGCTATTTTCTGAGCATATGCACAAACAATACAGCCAAACAAAAGAAACGAAGGGATAGAGAAGAAAGAGAACTTCGGATGGAAAGAAAGACACAGAATTTCTTCTTTTGGAGACGTTGTAGGCCTGGTTATCAAGGTTTCACAACAGTTAGATTTTCAATCATTTGTCTAATATGGTTTCAGTTTTATCTCTTTTCTTATGGTTGCTTCGGCTCAGTCAAGAGTAGATGCAGTTACTCCACTGTTTGTCGTGCTGTGTTGTCACTTTAAGCAACTACTCAGAGGAACCCCACGGACTGGGGGTAGACAATTGTCCATTGTCCATGCACCATCACACCTGCACACCATGTGTTTGGTAACATGGAGCTTAGACGTTCCTACATCCTTGTTATGCCTATACGAGGAGAGTCATTGATGCCTCTTGGCTTTATTTAGACTTGCACAGACATAGTGAATGCATGAGAATGCTTGCACCATACTTGAAGATGGCAACCACTATAAAATGCAATTGTACAACCTGGGTTTTTACTGGTTAGCTTATTAGTGAACTGTCTGTAATTCAGTCATAGAGGCATCGAACACCTTTACTTTATGTCTGGAGTTCCATCTGGAAGAGATGGGGGAGCAATCCAGACGTCTTGGATCGAGTCAGATTCAAATCCCAAATTTAAGGACTTGGAACTTGCTTTACTAATGCATACAAATGACTCGATTTAAAACATTCAAACCTTTGAATTTTTTTGGTTATTGATAGAAGTTAAGTTTTGTTATGAAGCATGATTGAGTGATTTTGGGCACCCTCCCAACCTATGAGGACACAGGAGTCAGCTGTCATGGACATTGTTGTTCATTTTGGAAAGCTCGTTATCGAAACAGGTCAAATGTCAGAAAAATTTAGAAAACCGAAAATGGAGACAGTTTAATTTTATATTAAAAATTAAACTCAACTTCTCATGATCACTGTGGTTCAGATTTTCATATGACTTGACTTGTGACTTGCTCGGCCTGAAAAGAGGCCTGGCTTGCTTGATACTCCCCACAGCAACTTGGGACATGCTTGTGACTTTGCGGTGAAGACTAGTGACTGGCTTTTTACTTGTGTGTGACACTCCCACCTCCTGCCATCTGGCGTCCATACCTTCCCTTAAAGCAAGGACTGGTGTTTTACATCTTGTACCAGCCTGCTGAGATTTCCTGTCTGGTGACTTAGTGATTCCAAGTCTCTGAGGGACTTCCTATTTATAGCATTCATTATCAACATTATGTTGAGGAGAACTGAACAAAATGGAACGTTCTGCCTCTGGTGATCTTTATCTTAGTCTGTTGGGGTTTTATGTGAACCTGGAAACAGAGCTAATGTATAATGAGCACCAAAGTCCTCTTCCTTAGAGAATAGTTCTGATCCATTTTTACAGACAAATTGTGGTTTCTAAAAATAGAGAGGCCTCCCTCTCTTTACTACTCTGCCTTTTCTCCCTTTTCATTTTCTGCCTCTTTTAGACACATGCATGCTTACATGCACACACTGTGTCTGTCACCCATTAGAAAGTGGAGCTCCGAAGCCATCTGGGACCTCAGAGCTCTTCATGTGGAAATTAGAGCCATGTGGTCACTTGTTAGCCTCCTTTCTTTTATGAGCTGGAGATTCAGGAGGGATTCTTGTTCTCCACAGTCACAGAGAACGTACAGAATCAAGCTAATGTAACAATAGACAGAGATATCTATAAACAGAACAGGGACTACCAGAAAAATCTTTAAAGTTTTCCTCATTAATTGCATGACTTGAGGAATTGCTGAAATTAAATAACATATATTACCATGAATTGAAGCCTGAAGTCAAAAGACATGTGAAACCAACATGTTCTTAAGAAGGTAAAGCATATACATGAATATCATGTTATTTTGATATTGAAAACAGACGATAGACACATTTACATGGACACAAATATTTACCCTTTTAGGACAGTAGTTTGTCTTCCTAAATATGGCATCTCCTCCTATGAACACATGAACATCCTGATCACAGTTATGTCTTATTCAGAATAAGGTCATTCCTCAGATAACTGGTGTCCATGTGAACATAGTCAGTGCAGGACTGACTGATAAATGACAAGTATCTAAAGTATGTGAATAGTTTTTTTTCTTTGCTGTTAAACTAACTAAACAAAGTCCCTTTCCTTATTTATCCTCAGAACAAGCGGGTTATGTTTGCTCATGCAGAGCAGATAATGTTTTATAATACACAGTGTTAATGAATGATCCGGATGCGTGATAGGCTGAGCCCAGAATGAAAATACACTCTGTGAGGTCAACTAGGTTGAATGAGTGCACGGCCCGAGCTCGTCTGATCTCAGAGCCAGAGCGTTCTTTGGCTGACCGCGCAGCATTGACTAATCATCCAGCGGTGAAGAGAGCTCTGCATCTGTCGTCCTTTGCCTCATCATGCCATCAGCAATTTGGGGTGAGGGTTTTAATGTGCCGGGCTGCATAGACATCATAAGTGCAGATGTGATCCTATCTCAGTAATTGATAGACAGTACAACATCTATATAAGGCGTCCGACTCAGTGTTCCCAGCGATCTCAGACACAACAAACACTGCTAGTGGAGATGAATCATCCTGTCGGTGACTTCACCTCAGCCTCCTCATGCCATTCACTTTTTTTATATGTAAACTTCCCACACTCTGGTGTAATTTAACTTTTGGGTTCCAGTTCAAAACGACCACCCACTGATGCACACACACATACACGCCCCTGACCTAACCTCACCCAAACTATCAGAGCTCTTAGAGATCCCAGGATCCCAGAGAAAATTGACTTACTGCCACAGTCCCTCTAATCTCAGACTTTCAATCTGACTTTGTTCTTGTATAATCCTCCTCCTGTCTTAAATCTGACCACTACTCAGATTAGGATTGATCACGAGCCAAAAGGAAGCTGATAGTGGATTAAGCTAAACATATTTGAAAAGACGATTTCTCCTTCATTTGTGGTGTCTTAGTGTGTTGAATTTCTACCAATGTCCTACATGTCAACAAATGCAATAATCTCATTTAAATTGGATGCCATTGCTTTGTATAGTTTGCACGGACATGCAGATGAGATGATAATTTTTGGTTGATATATCAGTAAGGACATTATAACCTCTGCATCAGTGCTTAAAACCATGTCATTTAGCTGGATGTGATTCAGAATGCGTCGCGAGCTGTGTGTGGTTACAACAGTGCACGTAGAGCTTATATACACAAGCTAGATTTAGAACGCCATGTCATAACAGGAAATGATGTCACCGAGGACTTGGAGCTCAAAGTTTTGTATAAACTGGTCTCGTAAGCAACCAGTTCATCAACACTTACATATAGGGAAGTGTTTTTTAACACTTCGTACTCACTCTCTGCAAATCTGATGCTTTTCATTACATCTCACATTTTCTATTTGAAATATATTGTTCCTATTCTCTCTTAAAATCTATGAACAATTTCAACAAAATTCATATTTTTTTTTTTTTCTTGATATATTCTGTCAGACAATGTACTCCTACTAACTATACACTCCCCCAGGTGTGATCTTTGACTGTGTTTTCGTCATCTCTCTCCCACTCAGCGGTGTTGTCTGTAGCTTACTCACTTTCTCCCGTCAGCTTCCATCTGTTTAACACCTTCAGCTCCCCCACAGTCACCACCTTCGTCGCTATAGTCACCACTTAATAAGAGCTGTACAAAGAATGTTTGTTTAAAACACTGGAGGTCCTCAGCTCTGCTGGTGAGTCACAAGCAAAATCCCAGTACTGTTAATGTGAACTGACCACTGAGTATTAGTCACATCTTTATTTTGCTGACTGTAAAAAGCTAAGTTTGGATAATTTGAGGCGTTTAGTCAGTATAAGGGGTTTTCTTGGTTAGAGGGTGGACACATTGTGTTGTCACAGCTCTTATTTAACCTGTTTTTGAAGGAGTGGCGGTAACTGGTTTCCTTTTTTCCCCCTGAGCCCAACACAATACTATCAGCAGTCTGGAGACTCAACACAGGAAATAAGCAGCCTGAACCTCAAGATGAAACAAAACAGACTCTTAACAACATTTTACAAGAGTTTAACATCATACAAGAGTATGAGGGAAAAATATCTTTCTCATCTTCACACAGTATATTTGTCTTTCCTTTCTTATTAACAGCCTTTCCATCACGTACAATGGGAAGTGTTGCATTTCACACTGTTTGTTTTTTCTCACATTTTAAATTATAGTTTCCTGTAAGCCCACGTTGCAAGTGGCTGATTCAGATTGAAAGCATTCAAATACAAGCTTCAACACAACGTTTCACATCAACTCTAATGTGATTTTAATTATATGGAGAACAAAATCTGGAGAGAACCAAATACAGCAAGTTACGTGCATTTTGTGCTCGTACCTTATCGTCCTACACTTTCAAATATAGCTTGTGTATAAGATGGAAGGTAGAGCAGTTTTCAATATTTAATATGATATAGTTAAGGTCAGAGCTCGGTCAATGGCACCACCTGACAGACCGCTTTCTCAGCTGTTCAGAAACATTTGCTGATACCTTGAAAAACCTGAAATATCCTGACATGGACAAGAAAAGTGAAAAGTGAAAAAGAGCAGCACAGCAGACAGCAGTTGTTCAGTGGTCTGGTTTCACTGACCACCTGTTAGACAGGAGCTTCAGCTGTTGTTTGGAGATGCCTGGATGCTGTGGTGTTAGAGATGAGATAAGTAAGGGTCGAGTGATGAAAAGGAAAATCCATACACATCTGTACAACATCTTTAACAATTAGTTCTGATCCAAAAAAGTAGGTTTAAGCAGCTTCATTCTCAACATCTGGGCTAGAATACTGTAGGAGTAAAAGGTTTCAGATCGTTCTTGCTTATTATATCTGTGTCACAGAATCACTACCACACAGATCAAAATAAAGCTTCTCATATCTCATCTGGGCCAAAACAATGTTCATACGCAAATAAAAATACATCTTGAAATTTTAAGTATTTAATTATTAACCTGCGATCTACCCTCTTAAGCTCTCTGTCATAGTGCCCATTGTACCGGGGTCGAGATCTGAGATTTAAATTATGTTGTGTCCCCTTGCTCCTGACGACTTGTGTCCTTGTCAGCAGTATTCAGGTTGTGTAGGAAACAGTGAAAGCGTCTTTGTGAGCAGTGGCAGGTGCCCTCACACCTGTTGCCGTCTGGCATGCCGCACATACATGTGCACAGCACCCGAGGCCCCAGCTGGCTGCCGGTTGTCAGGCGTAAGGAGAAGTATTCACTGCTGCACAGCATCTGTTGGCTGGAGCTGGTACTGTCACAAAAAGCCTCTGTATGGCTCCAAAAGTTTGGTTTTAAAACAACACAAATTGAATTTCAAATGGCTTAGTTTTACCTGAGTAGCAACTAGAAAATCAAATTCACTTAAGTTTATATCAAAGGAACACCACAATAGTTGTATTTCCTCCCCTGTCTCTTTGATTTACATGTTCTCTTCTTGAATAGTTGTCCCATGGTGGCATTTAGGTGTGAAGCATAACAAAGACCTGCTTGTATAACTTGTTCCTCAACATTAACAAGTGAGTGGCTCTTAACCTTGATGCTTTATTGTGACTTGTCTGGGTTTTAATTCTACCCTTTTATTCACTGTGCCTGTGAGGCATCGCTGGCGCCTTCTCTGAATCCAAATATCCCTCAGATCCTGATCTCCCAAACGAGCCTGTTCCCTCTTGGGTGTTTTATTCAGTCCTGACAACTGCTGAACAGCCGAGCTGTGCGGACGGAGCACATCAGCTCCGGACTGGGGTCAGGTGGAGGTTACACCCAGGGCGAAAGGGAGCAGGAGTCTCAGCTGGTCACTTCTGTTGATTTCTTCCTGAGCTCTGGTCAGACTGTTGCCTTCCATCTTTATTACAGTGAGTCTGCACCAGTGTGGCTGTACGTGTGCAGTGTCCTGAATGACCACATGTATTTTCATGCAAATATGTATAGGCAATATTTCTTTCTTCTCTTCTCTTCTCTTCTCTTCTCTTCTCTTCTCTTCTCTTCTCTTCTCTTCTCTTCTCTTCTCTTCTCTTCTCTTCTCTTCTCTTCTCTTCTCTTCTCTTCTCTTCTCGTCTCGTCTCGTCTCTTCTCTTCTCTTCTCTTCTCTTCTCCTCCCTCCTCTTCTAACCTTATGTCCTTCCCTCTCTCTTCTTCCTTCGCTCTGTCCAGTGGTTCAGTTTATAAAATGAACTTGTCTGATTCTGGAGACACATGATGGATGTTAAGGGAAAGAGTGAACACATTTAATTTGCCTGTGAGAATTTGAAAGATTCAGTGTAAACCTTCTTGATCCTTCCTCTGTCTGCCCTGATCCACCTTTATCGGTGTAAATGGATTTAAAACCTGATGAAGTGAGGAACACACTGCATTTCAACATCCAATGACAGTCACATGCAACACAGAACAAAACCTAACTCGGGTGCTTTCTTCTTTCTTTTTTTACTTCTGTAATTTTCAAAAAAAGACCAAACAATGTGAGGTGAACAACTTATCATCACCTCACACTCAGAATCTAATGTCAAGCTATTGTGTCAGCTGAAGCTCAGGGCACGTGGACAGGAAGCTGCTCGTGGCCTTGTGGTTCTTCACTGTGGTTCCTGTCCAGAGCATGCAAAACACATTTGTTTTAGAAGAACAAAGTTTGATACAGCAACTATGCTCTGAGTTTGAGTCTGTAGAACTTCTCCGGGTACACCAGCTTCCTCACACAGTCCAAAGATATAGGATAAGTGGGTTAGAGAATGGACGGGTGAATATAAGTTGACTTGACCGTGAGGTGTATTGAGAGAAGCTACAGCATGTGGTGGATTCTTTTTTTTTTTTAAAGTTTCAAGTGATGTCTGCTTGTTTGTTTTTTTATATAATGAACATTTCCCAGACGAAAGTAACCACATACAGATGTTTTTGTAGTCAAACAAAAGACACAGGTGCTAGACCTGTATGTTCAAGCACCTGTGACAGATCTTGTTCACTCTGCCAAAGTGTCTCTGAAATCACGGCCTGGGACTTTTATGTAAAATGTGTTGTTCTTATGCTACTAAGGTCATTGAGCTAACCCATAACCCCCATATAAAGTCAAGGTAAAAATGTTTCACATCTGTTGCCAGTCAATATTATGGTTGGATCTCAAAGTCTCTCCAGGTCACAGACAGTTCGACACCCAGTAGAGAGCAGTAAATTACCAACTTACAACTCATTCATGTATGTGATGACAGTGGTTTGGTTAATTCTGAATCTGATGATTATTAATGACATATTTCTGTGATTCCTTTCAGATTCTGACATGAAGAAGGACATAGAAACACTGATAGCAGAGGAACGGGCTGATATCATCTCTAAATATGACAAGGTAGGTGCGAGATTGGGAAGACAATGTCACCTCCGTTCATGAAAGTCTTGATTATAAAGTTGATTGATCCTTACAAGTAAAATCATCTGGGACTTAATTTTCCCTCATAGAAGAGAAGCCAAACCAAAAACCAGAGTTTTTCTTGAATAAAGAGTTCCTGAATGGTACCTGTGAGCCAACAGGCAGTGGAAAGGGATTGAATGTAATGATCATTTAATGACATATTGACAGCAAATGTGTGTTTGTCATGAAACAGTTTCTTCCCATTATAAAGCAGACATATCATTGGTCCATTCATGTGTTCTTACCTGGTATTTACAATTTATTACCACTGTCAGGGAGGTTATTTTCTTCTGTGGTTATTTATTTGTCTGTTAGTTAGCCGGAACTTGTTGGGAGGATGTGGTATGGATCAGGGAAGAAATCATTACAATTTGGTTTGGAGCAGAGAAAGGCCGTTATTCAACATTTTCCTTGATTTCTATGAGAATAATTCCCCCAATAGTTTTGGGGACTGATATGTATGAATGTGTCTGTGTGTTCAATTGGATCCAAGTTCAAATCTGGATCTAGTGAATTTAAATGTGGTTTCATCAGGAGACTGTTGGGACTTGGCCGACATATACACTCTAGTGTCGTTCTAGTTCTACTTGTTGAATCTGTATCATGGTTTGTTTGCACACATTATTTTTCTAATGTGTATGCGGCTGTTTCAGGGAAGGCAGGAGGGTGTCAGGATTGACCCATGGGAGGATGCTGACTACAGCATCTTTAAGGTCACAGATCGCTTCGGCTTCCTGCAGTAAGTTCCTCGACTTAAAGCTCCTGACAGCTTCCTCCTGGAGACGTTTTCTCTCTCATCTTTCTCACATTGCCAATTTTCTGTACATTCGTGTTAAACTTGGATTGTCTTCTCATTGGTATGTTGCTTATTTCTACTTTTCTGCTCCAGTGAGGAAGAACTGCCAACACCCAGTGCGCTTGAAGAGAAGGTAATTTTCCACATTTTGACCTTGCACGTGATATATTTAGACCCTTTTCACGTATCCAGAGGACCAGATGTGAATCAGTCTTTTCTTCTCTGCAGCACAAGCAGCACGAGATGGAGCGAGTGGAGAAATGGCTGAAGATGGTGAAGAACTGGGACAAGTACAGGAACACTGAAAAGGTGTGAATCTCGGTATCTATACACTCACTAACGTCCTGTCTCCATTTAGCCGTCGCTTTTCTTTTTTTTCCCAGCTAAAATATGTGATGTAGTCTTTCCACTTCCGGTCATAATCTTTTTTCCATTCCCCTTTTAACCACAGCTTCTTCCCCCATTCTCTCCAGTCTAGACCGCTAAAGGAAAATGCATGAAATGGCTCCTTGTCATTGAAGAGAGTTAACATTCAAACGTGACCCTCTGCCTCTGCCCTCTGGTTGTTGTGATGAAGGCTGTCTCTCCATGTTTAGAGGAATCCAATTCATGTCTATCATACTGTGTGTGTGTGTGTGTTTCAGTTGGTGAAGCGCGTGTATAAAGGCATCCCTCTGCAGCTGAGAGGCCAGGCATGGGCCTTGCTCCTGGACATAGAGAAAGTCAAAAAGGATAACGAGGGAAAATACGAGGTATGAAAATAAAACAGATACAGTCGACAAAATATGGATATTTTCCCGACTAGCCATTTAAACCACTCTTTCTCGTTTTGTCTTGTCCTCCAGAAAATGAAGCTGCAGGCTCGTGACTTCTCCACAGAGATCAAGCAGATCGACCTGGACGTCAACCGAACGTTTAGGAACCACATCATGTTCATGGACCGCTTCGGAGTCAAGTGAGTTCTCAGCTTCTCTCTCTCTCTCTGGAGCTGCGTGTTTCAATTCACCTGCACACAATCCTGATGATTTCTTCACTTCCTCTTTTATTACCCAGCGTTGCACCACTCCTTCTCAGAACAGTCGCATCTGAAACTCTGAGTAGTTTTCAACCAATGCTACACAAACACACTGTTTATACTGTTGTGGGTCATGGGAGTTGTACTCACAACAAACGTCCTGACACTGTCTCCAAAAGTTATTGTATTTGTTTCCTGCGTCACCTCACATGTTCAGGTTAGCCCTCGCTGAGGCTCCTCCAGGGTGTGACACACAGACACACACACACACAAAGACCACACACAAAACTGAAGCGGTTGTTTCCTCTTCTCAGTGTTTTATTAGTCTTCCTGTCAGTGCTCGAAGCCCCACAGGAAATGGCATTCATACAGAAATGTGCAGCGACATGAAGTTGCATGTACAGAATAACGTTGAGCTGCCCACAGTGTGAACTTGAGACCATAAGAAAAATTATCAAACCTACGTTAAATAACTTTCAGAACACGGGCGCTCTCTTATGTTTCTTAGCGTTTGCTTTGTGACTGTGGGACAGTCGTGGAAACTACGGGGTTCTTCTTTGTGAGTTAAACTCCTGATTGTGGGCTCTCCTCTTCCTCTCTGTTACGTCCTTCCCTCCTCATTTCAAAGCTGCTAAGTCCAAGCAGACCAAAGCACTCCTCCATCCTGCCTGGCTGCCCACTCCTTCCCTTTGCGAGTCAACAGCTGTCTCACTCACATCGGGACACTGATCGCTATTTAAAGCTCCTTTCCTGCCTCTGTCGCTGTCTATAAGACAAGAATTTACTACAGAGGCCTGGAGGGGAGACATCCTCTCTGTGTCTGGGTTATACTTATTAATGCACCCGCTCAACACACACTCGCATGCAGTTACACAAGCGCTGCCTTGTGTTCGCTGTCTGAAACTGTTGAAACTCCAGATGTAATCAGCTGCGCAGCACGAAGCACGCAACCCTGCGGACGTGGACGCTCGATAGAGGCCGCGTGCACTGGAAGAAATTATGTGATGAAGATCTTTTTGATATCTTATATATGTTGATATTCACGTGTCACGGTGTCGGCTCACATGTGAAAGGAAATCACGTCAAGCGAAGCATCTACTTAAGATGTCAGCGGAACTGATCTCTGAAAACAGACCTTGTGTTTTCGAGAGTCACCAAAGAACTAATGGAACACAGACATCCTCACACAAAGGCTCTTTAATACACACAGACACACACAGTCCTGTCTCCATGGACATTACATTAAGTTCCTAGAGACTTACTTTAACCATGACTAAAGCTACTACCGGCCTAAACCGAACCTTAAAACATGTCTTCACCCTAAAATATATTGAATTATGTTATGGAGACTTGCTTTTTGTCCCAGTGAGGAAGATAAGTCCACAATCTCACTGTAAATTTAAGTCCTCACAATATGAGCAATAACTGGGACACACACACACAAACACACACACACACACACACACAGATTTTCACTACCAGGATGATCTGATGCAGCCAGGATTTGTCAAGCCCCCCAGAAATATCTTTCACTGATTGATGGAGTTCATTTTGTGATGAGGAGGTTGAGAAATATTTGGGGGGGGGGGGGGGTTTCTCTTAATAAACAGTTTCAACTTGTTTGATTGTTGCCAAGGAATCACATCCTTGTTTTAAACTGGTGGTTTCTCTGTTCCCTCTCTAGGCAGCAGGCGCTCTTTCACGTACTAGCTGCCTACTCCGTCTACAACACGGTAAGTGTTTACGTGGGGACACCGAAAGTGTGTGTGTGTGTGTGTGTGTGTGTGTGTGTGTGTGTTGCATAATACGGAGGAGTCTTGTGTACATGCTTCACAAAACAGCCCCGGATTGCATTCGTTCCTGTACAGGAAGGAACCGTCCGAGCACTCTTCACCCATCTGCTCTCCCCCTTGCTCAGAGCCTCGGCTGAGATCTTTTATTTGGTTTATTTGTGGCTCAGTCTGAACGTACAGCAACAACACAGTGTCACAACCAGACGTCACTGAACCCACAGTCACACTCAGTCCGGTCAAAGTTCCCCTTCGACTCCTCGTGTACTTCACCTAGCAAGGCTTCATATTAGTGCCAAAACAAAGTTAAGTAATCAGGGATTCTATTCTATTAATCTTTTTTTTCCTTTTCTTATGTGATAATTAATAATATAATGTTAATCAGAATATATCTTGAAGTTTATAAACCTTTATTTTGAAAAAGCAAAGAGTTTGAGGCTTATGAAGAATTAAAGTCAACATTTTTAGCTATATCTGATATTTTGCCGGCCAGTGATAAGTCAGTAAATTGAGGAAAACAGCCAAATCATTAATAAGTGGAAATTATAGTTGGTCATAACTTTACAAAATACTGTATACAATAGTTTAACACATGTCATATAAGGTATCTCCTTTATTTGAATGAAACAGTTAAATGTCATGTTATAAATAAAGCCATTATTTCCTATGACACTCCAAATCATATCCATCTATTTACTGTTCATTTGAAATCTTTGTTTTAAAGTTACAATGTATTTTTTCTGCCATAAACCAGATTGTGTCTCAGTGAAGTAAACGAAAGCTTTTACAAATGTGCAGAAATAAAAGGAAAGTGTGTTAAACACAGTACATTTCTGTATTGACATGTTTTTAAAACCTGACACTAATCTCTATATTAATCCATATATATAAATTATTGTATAAGCTTTGATTGCTGCCATATAATAGGGACAGAAATATTATTTAATCCAAAGACAGTAACTGGACCTGTACAGTTCATCTCCCCACACACACACACAGTCCAAGTCTGTTTTTCTGATTTGTTTCTGTAGTCGGTTCCTGTGTGGTAGAGGTGTTTCAGCCAGAGGAAATGGAAATGTGCTGTTCCCCTTTTTTCCTTTTTCCCCTCTTATCACACGCTGCTCCATAGAAACTGGGTCAGTAGGAGAGCGTGAGGGAGAGGGGAGGGACGGATGAGGGAGAAAAGTGTGTTCCGCCTTTTCGCCCATGATGCTAGAGAAGAATGTGCAGAATGTGTAGTTTAAACTGTCTATCGCTCTTATTCTGTCTACAATATTTCCTTGAAAGGATACCTTGGAGTGTCCATTTCTGGCTGTGCAATATATCAGCTTAATATAGACAAATACCAGGTGTGGGCCGGGGTTTGTGTATCTGCGCGTGCCAAGCGCGATGTGCGTTCAGAGCAACTCATTGAATCCTGGTGGAGTCAAATTGGCGGTTATTCAAGTTGAGGACATGACATTAGAGAGGATGTATTTTGGGCTGTAGTAAATATTTTAACAAGCTTTTGTAAAGAGTTAGTGAAGCTGTAGCGGAACGTACAGTAGGTCTGAGAAGTAAAACCACACACATCACCGTCTGTCTTCAGACCACATCAGACATTCAGGTGCTCTCCTCCCTCCGTCTCTCGGCCCGTGCGTCTGTCTGGACGCTATTAAATTATGAATAATCCTTTTCATTTGCTCATTCTCTTTAATTGAACCCGTCTCCTCTCCTGTGCTCCCCCAGGAGGTGAGCTACTGCCAAGGGATGAGTCAGATCGCTGCCATCTTGCTCATGTATCTGAACGAGGAAGATGCCTTCTGGGCTCTGTCCCAGCTCCTCACCAACAGCAAGCATGCCATGCACGGTGAGACAGAGGAAGAAACACAGAATTCAGCCAGATTGGCTCAAACAGTGAAGACCTCAGCCAACCGTCTCTTCATGAAACCACATTGAAATTCACTAGATCCAGATTTTGGTTTAGATCTGCACCAAACTGCACACTCTCATAACGATCAGTCCCCTGAACATGTCAGATTTTCCATCACCATCCATGTATTATTCTGTGAGAAAGCGACGAAATGTTGAAAATGGAAATTTCTCGCAATGTCAAAGGAAGTGATAAATAACTGCCCCCCAATCCAGATCTGCACCAAAAGTAAAAGTGTGTTTCCTGACCCATACCACATCCTTCTTATGAAATTCATGGTAATTCACCCAGTTGTTTCTGTGGAATCCTGTTCACTAACAAACCTACTTGGCATACAAAATACACACAATAAATATTTGGATTAAAAAGGATTCTTTACTTTTCAATTTCTAAATACTCTGTCTCTGTGTCCATCACCTCTCACCACCTATGGCCTCCTGATTGAACTTGTCTCTCCCCTTCCAGGGTTCTTCATCCCGGGCTTTCCCAAGCTGCACCGCTTCCAGGCCCACCACGAGCTGGTCCTCTCCAAAATGCTGCCAAAGCTGAAGAAACACATGGTGAGTGACAGCACCTTGAATGTATGACTTTAAATCAGGTCATTTTTCTTCATAACCTGATTAGTTTGTACTGCAAAAGGCCACAGAGTCGGTAAGGTTCTCATTTCTCATTAACTCACGCCCCACAGGACAAGGAGCAGATGACAACAGGGATCTACACGACCAAATGGTTCCTCCAGTGCTTCATTGACAGAGTGAGTTCTAGTTCTTGTGCTGCATCAATGTTCCACCTCCAGATTGTCTCTTCCCAGATGTGTTCTGTGTTTACACACCATCATTAATCCCTATGCCACAGGGCATCCCCCCCCTTCCCTTCAAGCATAGCAACACGTTCGAGATGGTTTCATTACTTTCAGACTCACTCTTCCACGTGTCTCCCATAACAGACTCCGTTCACCCTCACCCTGCGTTTATGGGACATTTACGTACTGGAGGGAGACAAGACGCTGACCGCCATGGCGTACACAACCCTCAAGTTGCACAAGAGTGAGTATGAGAGCGGTTTCTTTATCTCCCGTGGCGTGCTCGATGAGTCGAGCTGCGGCTGCTGTTGCTATACTGCTGAATGTTTCTGTGCGGATTACGCCGCACGCCGCCTCACGCTTGGCTGCCTCCTAACTGGGTGGCTTACATAATGCAAGTGGCCAGTTGCTGAGGAGAAGAATGGAAAGCTGACTTTCCATTGGATGCTTGCTTGAGCTTTGCCTCAGCACATTGGTCAAAAGCACTTCACTGATAGGACACTTGAAGATAGCCTCATGCTGTCTGTCATCAAAGGTTACCTGACACTCGACCTCAAGGAATGTTGTCACTCATTCTATTATTAGTTTTGTGTTAAATCCTGTCTGTGTTTTGTGTTGCTTGTGTGTGTGTCCAATCAGAGCGTCTGCAGAAGTTCCAGTTAGAGGACCTGAGGGAGTTTATCCAGGAGAAGCTGGGTGCTTCCTACTTCCTGCCTGATGATGTGGTGGTTGAGCAGTTACAGGCGGCCATGTCTGAGCTACGCAGTAAGAAGCTGGACCAGTCTCCTCCAGGTGCAGTTGTGTTCTTGTGTTTGTTGTTTTCTGTTACAGTTCAAAGCTTCTCAATTTATCCCAAAGTCTCTTTTGTTGATAAGATCCCTATTTTCCATTTCTCTTTTTAGCCAAGCCAGACGAGCTGCCAAAGGAACCTCTGGGTCAGGAGAGGCCGGTTCTCCTCCTGCCGCTGCCGCCGGACTCGCCTCCGGAGATCAAAGTAGCTCTGCAGCCCCAGAGCCCTCCAGACACAGAGAGCCAGCGATCAGACAGCAACACACAACACAACGCCTGTCCCGCAGAAGCTCCGGGTTCAAGAAGCGTCTCCGGCACAAACACACCTTCATTGCCTTCACCAGACCCAGGTGTAGCCCACACACAAAGAACACCTTCTCCTATAAGGCCTTGCAGAGCACCTCCTTTACCTCCGAAAACAATCAAGCCTTGTCCTGCGGTCGGGTTGGACAGAGACGTGAATGAGACGCTACCAGAGTGCAGCCAGAGCAGAGACGGAGGAGAACCAGAGATCACGCCTGGAGACCTGGAGACCAAGGAGGAGCCGGTGGAGTGGCCCCCACCTTACATACCTCCTCCTCTGGATCCTCCTACCATGCAGGTTGAGGAAGACATCATGGACCTCCCAGATCTGCCTCCTCCACCTTTCTCCTTCGCTGAGCAGATTGACGAACGGCGTCTGGATTGTGAATCTCCTCGTCCAGGGAGTAGGACCAGACCAGAGCCCCCCCGCCGCGCTCCCTCTCCGGGCTCAGACTCACCGCTGGTCACTCAGAAACCACCGGTGTCTCCCAATGTCACACAGAGGAAACCTCTTCCTCCCCCGAAGCCTTTCCTCCCCTGTTCCCTCACCTCCTCTCCCAGACTTCCTCCGCCGAAGCCGACCAAGTTCCCGGTGTCTCTCTACGTCCCGGTGCCGGCCGGCAGCCGACGACCGTCCAACACCTCCCAGTACGACAACCTGGATGAGGAGGACCCCTGCGTGGAGCGGCTGCTGGGCTCCACTCCTGAGGAACATCCCAGCATGCACGGCAACCCTCCGCACACAATCAATAGAGATTACGACCCTTCTCGCAACCCTTTGCCTCCACCTCCTGTCTTCATCCCTCCTTCTCCCACTCCTCCCTCGCTGGGCGCCCTCCCCAGTTTGCCACAGGAGCCTGAATTTGAAGGAGAGCACAGCTGGGTGGAGGACTCTATCCTCCCCCCTCCTCCACCCAGTTTCGCCGACAGACTCACCCCCCTCCCGTGCAGCGTGGCCAGCTGTCCGGACGCACACAGAGCTCCCTCGCCCGGTTACTCCAAGCCTTTCTCCCGAGGCCCCAGGGACCGTTCTGCCTTCCCAGCACCGCTCCTGTACACCAGGTCTCCCCCGGGCAGCTCCAGGTCCTCGGGACAGTCTGCAGTAGGTGTCCCGTTGGTTCGATCCAGCCCAGACTTTTGCAGGATGCCCCCTGGTGGCCAGCCGCTGCCCAAATCAGTGACATTTTGAAAGTGTCCCAAGTATCGTTGAAGCGTCACAGGTCGTACGTGAATGATTCAGACTCTGTAAATGCTCGATTCCTTTTCAACGCCGTGTAAGAGGTGATGGCCAGTATTCTGTGTTTGTGTGTGTGTGCATGTGTGTCTGAAAGGACTTTTTTTCATTGCTATGTACAGATTTCTGTGATACTTGCACCTTTTGTATGGGTAGTTAACTTTTCTAAAGTGTCAAACTAGTATTTAAAACTGCTGTCTGCTTTCCTTTTCGCTGGACAGAAAAAGCGCAGCAAGCGTATTAAGTCATCCGCTCTCTTCAGCGTGTGAAACCACATTTGGTTTTGAGAAATTCACACAGAAATGTGGATCTAATATCAGCTGCAGGTTTCATCTTAGGTCAGTTTCATTGTTTCCCGACAAAGTGTCTTAACCTGATCCCAGTGCAGTGAGGGCAGCGGCTCTACACTCACGGGCTTGAGAGGCTGCAGCGTGACCTCACCTCTGCTAAACCAACCAGAGCCTTTACCTTTCTACAGCATTACTGTGGTTAGCAGTGAGCAGGCTCACTCGTCTTAAGTCCGTGTCAAACTATTCCCGAGACGCTGCTTCTTTGTAACATCTTCAGGTCAGTGCTGAATCACACAGGACCACAAAACCAGGTTGCACCAAAGCAGTTTGCATGGAAACTTTCCAAATGATGACTAAAGGCAGTGTAGGCAGCAGCAGCAGCGGAGACATGATGCAATAGGTCACTGGTATAAATACTGAGGGCGGGGGGTCTTCAGGCAGGTAGCAGCGGGTACTCTGTGGGTATTTTTCTGCTCTTTTTTTTAAGTTAAGAATAGTTTGGTATGGATGTCGTCAGTTTCATGGTTTCAGTGTTACATCCGTTTGTCAGATACTTGAGTTCTCAGCAATAATTCACTGTTACATGTGTGTGTGCGTGTTGTCGAGGTGGAATCACAAAGAGATGAGACCAACATGCTTCATTATAGACTGTAAAATGAAGAGCAGCTCCCTCTAGTGGTTGGAAGTGTTGCAGATGGACTGATGATGTGCTGGTGGGGGAACTCATCTGTCTGTGGTGTGCGTGGCACAGATAATCCCTGTTTATGATTGTGCACAGAACGACTGTACATATAAATCTTCATATTAAGTCTGTGGGAGTAAACTAGACTGAAGGAAACCAGACAGTTTAATGAATCAAAGCTACGTTTCTTCTCATGCAGCCATAACTCGGAGCCATTGCAGTAACTATGTTGGTTTGTTTTAATCGTGCAGAGCAAATGTTGAGGAATGGAAGTTGAGCCATAACATTCGATATAAGGACCTAACAGTAAAATGTGTTTGTTTTGTTTATTCAAACTGTATATTACTTTATTTACAGCCTCAACATGTCTTTTTGCACTGAACCTTTGTTATTTCCAGGTTTTGCAGTTTTCTGTAATTATTCAGATGTTTTCTAACAGAGTTTCAGGTTCCTCACAAAAGAACATTATTCAATTTAGCCAGAAATGTTAACGGATGTTAAATGGTTTGTTCATGAACTTTGGCCTGACGGCCGGGATTCAGACCACGGCTCCTTTTATGGTCCTGCTTGACATCAGGGCTCAGACCAAAGCTTGTGTACATTTACGCATCTACGTGTTTTGAGTTTTATAAAGAGATAAAACCTGAGTTGTCTGCTGTCGTCGTCTCTTTCAAACTGAGGCAAAGCACATGTGGTTTCAGATAATTATTTTATTGCACACCAACAAGATCATGTCATTTTCCTTCATGTCAATATCTTAGAATTTGAGATGTGGAATCTCTTTACACACAGTCAATTTAAGTAAGAAAAGCCTGTTTAAATATTGAAGGCATTTTAAAAGCTTTTTCATCTTGTGATTAAATGTGGCGAAAAGCACTTTGGTGACAAATAAGGCCATTAAAATTATTATGGCTTTGTTATTCATACTTTATTTACTAACACCTTGATTTTCTCCATCGCAATTAATTACGGCTTAAATTACATTATCATACAAAACTTAAGCGATTAGAGACAAAAATACAATTTTTAAACCACAAATATAAACTATTTAAGGCTTTAAAAAATATACAACAGTACATTCATGTAAAGCTCCAAATTTTCAATGATAAAAATGAGTCACTTCTCTTAGTGCTGGTAAATTTCAATACAAAAATACATTATGTACATTCCTTAACAGTTTTTAACCCACATTTAATACACAAAGACAAAGAACAATAAAATAAAAACAAAGAGTGTTATTAGATTGCACATATTGATATATCAGACAGAACTTCATTGACTCCTGTGTGAGTAGCAGCTTCTCCCAGAACGACCCTCACATCCTGAGCTGACCCATGAGGTTAGAAAGGGACGTGATGCTAGTTCGGAGTTTCTCGTCTTCTTCCTTTCCCAGCGACACTCCGGCCAGACGCGTGGAGCCGGTCGATCCCATGATGCACGGCAGGCTGAGGAACACCTCCGTACCTATACCGCCCCAGCCCTTGAGCAAACAGAACACACAGATGAACCACTAACCAATGGAAAACCACTAACAGTGGAAGAGAAAATCCCAGCTTCACCTCAGAGGGTTACTGGTGCATATGCTGATTATTTTTTTTTTTTAGACCACTTGATAATGATACCTGAGCCAATGTGGAGACAGAGTGGGCCTTCATTGAATTTGTCAAGACGCTGTTTGTGATGTCAGCGATGGACAGACCCGCTGACCACGCCCTCTGGCCTCGGTTCTTCATGAGCTCGAACGCTCTACAAGCGGAAAGAAGGTGCATCAGAAAAAAGGATTTACTTCCAAATTAAACTGTTGAATCGAGGAGGCATCTTGTATTCTTGTATTTTCTCACTAGATTCCAGTAACAACACATGGTTCAGCCACAAAATCTTCAAAGCCAGATGTCACAATCTAAATCCGTCTCCTACTCGACCTTGAACTCAATCGTGTCCGTACCTGTCTAACAGTGGTTTGGTAGATCCGGAACCCGCGGCGATCTCCGGCTGCACGCTGGAGCTCAGCCCAGTGTTACTCATCACAGCAACTGCAAGACAGAAAAACACACTCAGAGCTCAGTGGTGTGCGTCACCTGGGTAAGTTATGAGCCACTGAGTGGAAAGAACACACACGAGGAGCAGGTCGTGCAGCATTTCTGGTTAGGCAAAGAAAAGGAGCCGACGGCGATGACAAATGAAAGAAGAAAGGAGATGTGGTGAAGTCATTGATCGAGCATTCACCGAGACAATTAAAGGCAGTCAATATTTAATGGGTCCTCTCTGGCTCACCTTTGTTGTCTGACAGTTCTCCTATGACCCAGGCTTGTTTGTGGGTATTTAGGTTTATATCCAGGATGTGACTAAGTCTCTCCGAGTCCAGGTTGCACCCTGCACCGATCACCCGAGTCGGGGGTAAGCCACTCTGTCTCCAGGCGACGTGGGTCATGATGTCCACTGCAGGTGGAGCGGAGAGGGAGACGAGTGAATGAAAAGGTCAAGAAGCAGAGCGGTCAGTCCTCGGCAGCGTCACTCACCTGGTTGGGAGGCGATGAGCATCACAGCGTTGGGACTGACTCGGGACAGAGTCGGGATGATCCCTCTGTACAAGTCCACGTTGGTCTGAACCAAACTCAAATAGGATTGGTCGCCGCTCCACGCGTTAGCCGTCACCACGACGACCCTGGATCCTGCGGAGGCCAAGACATCTGGCAGAGGAGAGGAGAAGAGAGGGGTTTTTTTTGGTTTTCACAATCCATTTATTTTTCATTTTGAGGAATAAAATACACCTCTTACGTCAACCACATATACATATAGTCTCTTTTTGATATATACACACACACACATATAAATATATATTAGGGCTGGGCAAGTTAACTCGTTTTAATCGAGTTAACTCAAGTAATGAGTTAACTCGATTGTTTATCCGCCAATTCTTTTCTTTTTTCCTGTTCTGCAGCAGTCAGCAACAGACTTTCACAAAATAAAAGCCTGACTTTCACAATAAAACAATAAATAATCAAACCTGAGTGAATGCGAGATAAAATAATTAATCGAGTTAACTCATCACTTGAGTTAACTCGAGTTAACTCCATTGAAACGAGTTAACTTGCCCAGCCCTAATATATATATATATATATATATATATAAATACAACAAGAGGAGAGGAGAGGAGAGGAGAGTCATCGACAGTTAACAAACCTAGAAGAGAACTTGCAGAAGCTTGATGCATTTTTGTTTCAAGCAATGGACACTGTGTTTACTCTCACTTGATCCCTATTGGATGCTTGTGTCTTTCTTATCAGTGACGGGTCAAAGCTCAGGATCAGAGCCGGAGACTGAGCGGCAGCTGGTTAGGTTTGATGTAATGCTTGTGTCATAGGAGGCGGGTCTTTACCGACAGTCGGCCTCAGCTCAATATCATCAAGTTACCTGTCAGACAGCCTGTCATCTGCGATGTTTCCGCCAAGTGATGTTTAAGATCATTGTGTGACAGTGCAGAAAGTGACGTACCTTTGGAAATCTCCACCTTTGGCAGATTGAAGATCTCTAGGTCTGTGCTGCCTCCCTTCGTGGAGCTCTCGGCGACGTCAATGAAAACCAGTTTATCCACTTTACACTGTGTGAGAATCAAAGGAATTCACGAGTCATTCAAGCGGAGGAAATATGTAAACACCTGACAGAAAACAGAAAAAAGGTGATTTACCTTCGCCAAAATACTCATCACAGAAGCCACTCCTAAGTCTCCTCCCCCGATAACCGAGACTTTGTTGATCTGTTGATCGGGATGTCTGCTTCCACCTGAAATGGACACGAGTTAAACTAATAGTAGCGATAACTGATCATCACTAAGAAAGCTGCGCTTCAAGTGACGCACCATCGTTGATCTGGAGGTTGGAGACGAACGCCAGGAGCTCGTGGGGGTCTTTGTTTTCTCCTGTGCTCTTGGACGACAGCGGAGGATCCTCCTCGAACTTGGCGATCATCTCGTTCAGAAGAGCCACCACGGACGACTTGGGCTGTTACCAAGCAAAACAAATGAATAAATACAGCGGTGAATCTGTAGAGAACATAATTTCTCCTGTATGGAGTTTTAAAAAAATGAATCTAGAGAATATGGAGCCCTACGTGATCCCAGTTGTGAAGCCCCGGCAGATGAATCCTTCCCTTGGCATCGACGTGCTTGCCCTCTCTGATCACCATGTTGTGGGTCGGTCTCAGGAGGCAGATGGGAGGAGTGAAGGGGAACGAGTCTATGAGCCACAGCTGAACGGGGAAGTTGTAGGAGCGGCCTGAGGGATAAACACAGCACCGTCATCATCATCATCATCATCATAATCATCATCATCATCACATGTAGGGTTGCAAAGGTGCGGAAAGTTTCCGGTACTTTCCATGGGAAGTTTAGCTCGGGAATTTGGGGAATTTTGAAAAAAAAAAAAAAAAAACGCAAATTCAAAGCTGAGCAGCAATAATTCATTCAAAACTCTATTTCAAAGATGTATGGAATGCAGCACACGCTGCATGTTTAATTTCAACCCTCCACTGTGCATTCTTCCATCACATGCACAGATAATTCCCAGCATCCTTCACTCTACAGCAGGGCTATTGAGGCCTGCTGTAGAATGCAGGACTAGTCAGGTAAGTTTCGATGATATTACTCGGGAAAATATATTAGCATGCTGATTGAGGATTGTTCATCCGTTCATCTAGCCTATTTCCATTCGTTTATCCATCAATTGTAAAATATGTTTACAGACGATTCCAATTGTTTTGCTAACTATTTATATCTCTAGCATTGCATTAGCGTTTTTTTTCAAACTTTTTTCTCATCTTATTCTACAGAACAATGCTACATGCACTATCTCATGTGTGGAGGCATTTCACCCCATCCAATGTAGAAGGAAAGGCTGTGTACATTTGCAAATACTGTGCAAAGACCTATGTTAAGAATGACACAACGATGCAGAAGCATATCGTCAAGTGCCCAAAGTTTATGACAAAACAAAATGTTTATATTTATGTCCGTATATGACAAGGTAAATACAGTTAGTATAAATTACCCACACGGTTCCCATATATTCCCGTTTATTCCCGTTAAATTCCATCGAAAGTTTCCAACTTTGAATATTCCAGGAATTTGGCAACCCTCATCACATGTCACCAATTCAGAAGTCAGAGGTCAGACTTACCATCATACTTGACAGGGATGTTGCCGACCAGTTTCAGGAGATCTTTCTGGGTGCCGTCATTGAATGCTGAAAGTTACCATAGCAACCGTGAGATTAAATACAAATCTGATGTGTGTGAGACGATAGGTTGGGAGGAGAGAAACTGACTGTATGTGCCGGTGGAAGGTTTCATCCCAGAGTAGATTCGATGGATTTTCTGCAGCTCCTCAACAGCAACATCGTGGAATTTGTACTGTTTATCAGAGGAAAGGGAAAAAGACGCATCTGTAGTTTCAACATATGAGTAAATCATTCAGGTTCTATTTATAAACTTAGGACTCATGGATCAATAAGACTCATGTTCTTGAGAGACTTAACAGATCATTCAGGTATTTTTTACGCTGCTCCACTTTCGATTCACTCTTTGAAATAAGCTGTGTTCTTTTCTCCTCACTGGGGTTTGAGACATTTTATTCGCCAAACAACTAATCGATGAATCAAGAAAATAAATCGACAAATAACCAATAATATAAATAACTGTTAAGTGCAGCCCTAATTTACATACATAGCAATATAGCATTGTCTGAGCACGGTGAGGCGATATGAGAAGGAAGTGAAACCACAACAAGCACTCAGGGGCAAATATCAATCTTAGAATTTAAAAGAAATAACAATGTGATAATTCATAATATATCGACTTATCGGAAAAGTTTATCTAGATATAATTTTTGGCCATATCTCGCAGCCCTATACTGGAAGAATATTTGATGTAGAAATTTGTTTTAGGTGTGATGATAGATGAGAATTTGAACTCGAAATCACTTATAAAACAATAGCTGTTACACAAATTAAAGGATTCATTCGATTATAAAGCATTGTACATTGTATATAACTCAATGATTGTTACCTATCTGACCTTCTCTGTTGACGTTCTGGAAAGTGTTTGTAAAACACATTTAAATTTTACCAAAAAAAGAGCCGTAGGAATCATCAGTAGAAGTGATATAGAGATCCAACAAACCCAGTATTGGTTCAGTTAAAGATATTTAAATTTCAGAAACTAGTAGATGACAGTAGTCTGCAAATTATGTATAAAGCTCGTCAGAAAACTTTAATAAACATCCAGAAAATATTTGGAAAAAGAGAAGCTCATTTTCACTGAAAAGACCCTTTAAACAACAGAGATGATGATGGTTAGTTTCATTAGAGAGAAAGGAATCAGGATCATGGAAGAATCTCAACAAAGAAACCAAACAAGCTTCTGTGAATGGTATAAAATTAATTGTAACTTAGGAGCTAATAGAGATGTGAGGGGCTTTGTTTACCTTTATAGATATATTTCAATCATTAACTTTTGAATTATTTGCTTTGTTAATTGACATCCTATAAAAGAGGAGCAGCTTAAGTGATATTATTATTCTCTCTGCTCCTTCTCAATCAAGATGTGATTGTTTTGTTTGGTTGATGAATGAAATAAACACATATGAACAGATTTATATATAAACAGCGAAGTGTTGCGATGTCTCTACATTCAACTGTTGAAGTGTTATGAAATAAAAGTTTTTGGTCTCGTGATTAAAGTTAGTTTTAAAGTGATACGTGGTTTCCAGAGCCGGTTCAGCCAGTTACATGGAGGCTAACAGAAGCTAACATGCTAGCTTCCTTTGGAAAGTCTGTTTACACCTGACTCTGATCTCCAATGAGAAGCTGTGATCGATCGTTTACCTTCGAGAGGATCCGCAGGATGTTCTCCGAGCTGAGGTCCATCTATTCGAGTCAGAAACAGAAGCAACGAGCCCGGTTCTCTCAGGGTTTTCTCCTCCTGACACTTCCCTTCAGACCACTTCCGCAAACTTGAACTAGTAGCTAAGGCAAGAGGCGACCGACCACGCCCACTCTGTGTGTCACGTACGGCAGCCCCAGAGGGACGAAAACACGCAATGACAAGGAATGATGCTGACGTCACCGCTGTCATCATGATCAGCCGTTTTAATAAACCTGATCACGTTTGTTTCAAGAAAATCAATCACCTTTAAAAATTCATGTTAAACAATAATCCAACACATTATATATATATTTATATACGGAGAAATGTTTCATTGCTTTCACGGAAAACTAAAAAAATACAATTTTCTCAAAGTTACATTTTCTGTAGAATCTAAATTCTTTATATATATTTTCTGAGATTAACATTTGATGTAAAACTTAAGACGTTTAAATGAAACCCACGATGCAGCGATTTTCCTTATGATCAAATCCTTTTTTAAAGAGAAACACACACACACAACACATTCAGTGGTTTTCTGCATATTCAAATTAACTTTACCAACAAAGTTTACCTGGAAAAATATGCAATGTGTTCTGCTCAAAAATAGCAAATCATCACCACTTGGCATTCGATGCCATTGATAGTCTTTAGGGGGAAAAAAGATCAAACTCTTCCACATCCATTTCTCTCTTTGTAGCTTTGATCCTTTTGGGAATGAACCCTGCTTAATAAATAATGTAACAGGGAATATTTGAGAACTTTTCCTTATATCCAAACAACTTCATGGTTGACTGATTCGTGCATAGGACCGCCCCCCCGACTTTCGATCTGTCAGGTTGTCTCTAAATACAATTTGTCTCTTCTCCTCTTGAGGCAATGTCACTTGTCCACTCAGGTTTTTGTCCGAACAAGAGAGAACCCGACACAAAGCAATGGACGCCAGGGTGTAAACAATCTCAGGGCTTCATGAGTTAAGATGGCAGACCCATTGCTTCATGGTTCCAGATACACAGGTTTTTTAATAATTCATTTATTCAGGGACTTCAGATCTTTCTTGGCCTCTTAGTGTTTCTCCTTTTCAGTTCCTCTTCCTCTTTTTTCTCCTCCTCCTGATCTTCCAGCACAGCCATTTTCAGGCTGAGGAAACAAGGGACAGGGATACAGAGAAAAAAAAATAACATTACATAAAGTAGGTGAATAAACGTTCAGGACAGAAGGTTTTTTGTGGTGTTTGGGACTGTGAGGTTCTCTTTATGTTCTTACCTCCTGGCCTCTTCTTTCTGCATATCTTTCCAGCTGCTCTCCATAAATTTAAGGGCGTAGTCACTCTCATCCTTGTATCTGAGATGTGAAAAGCAAATGTTAGTTTTTCAAATAGAATTTTAATTATATATATTTGGCATATTAGAATACGTCAAAACAACACGTACTTGTTTCGATCATATCCAAAGATCTCTTTTATGTGCCTGGAAATTTCGCTTGGTTCGTTGCCTTCATCATCAATAAAATCGTCCATTTCTGAGTCGTACTCGTCTTCCTCATCATCATATTTTCTCTTGTAGGCCGATGTGATAGGCGGCAACATTGTACCTGGAGGACAGAATTTCACGTTTAAAATATGAGGTACTGGATTTGAATTTTTTGCCACACAGAATACTACATGAAGACTTGTCTTGCTTCAGGGGTTAAATATTACCATTTATAAACAATTTAAAAGATACTGGGATGGACTCAACCACAGAAGAGTGGGCAATTTTAAAATTGTATCATTTCCAGTGATGAAGGGCATTACACAGGATTCCATTTTAGGTCACTTTCTATATTTATAAAATTGGCAGGTCCCTAAATACATACAATTTTTATGCAGATGATACCATTTAACACAGTTCAGGAAATTGACACTGGTCTTTAAACCAACACTTTAAAATGTTGCTCGCTTTGACAAAGTGCATTGAAACTGCCAAACTGGATGAACTTAACACAGATGAGTCAGAAGGTTAGATTCAGTTTTCTCCCAGTATGTGAGAAAAGGGAGAAGGATTTGTGGAAACTACCTTTCAGTGAAGTGAATAACAGCGAAGGTTTATAGAGACATGCTCCCATTTCAAATCTTTAACATCTGGATGCTGTCAATACTTTTGTTTTTCAATTCATCACTGAAAGCGTACGGTATCCATCATCGTGTTTTGTATCAGATGGTGGGAACTGTCCTAAGTCTCTATGATGCAAGATAAGCTCTTGTAAAACTATTCATTCATGAAGGACAACTTGAAACTTTGTGCTGTGCACCAGTGATTCTACCTCTAACATCTGTCCTCAGGACTAACTGACACTATGAGCTCCTGCTTTAAATACTAACGTTGGTGAGACAGCGTCCATATTTATTATTATTACTACTATTATAATGTGATCTTGTAACATGAACGCCCCATTTGCTTGAATAATTCAGAGTAGACTGAGACTTGACACACTGACACAGATAGGACAAAACTGACCTTATATGTTTTTCTATAGCTTTATAAAGAATGCACTTATGTACGCATAAATCTGTGTAGTTAGAAATTGTTTATAGCATGGTATTACTACATTTCTGCTACTACCATTTCATATCGCCACTTTATTTTGTTGACAATAGTGTTTTTTTGTTGTAGAATGTCAATGACTGAGACAATGTTTGTTTTATCTGTGTTCTGAACGTTGCTGTGCTCTGACCCAGGAGTAATGTCAAAGCTGCAGAGCGCTGCTGACGTGCTTCGTTCACTTTGACAAACAAACTCTTTGCCCTGTGGAACGGACTCGGTTGTTTCAGACGGTTTGAAAAATCTCCACAGCGCTTTATTTCACATGATTATAATGTATATGACAGTGTTATATGATTAATACTGTGCTACAGTGTTAATCTGAACACTTAACCGCTGAAAAATTGTTTACATTTAGACTGTTTTAATATGTCCTGCATTTTGAAACCTTCTGTAATAAAACATACTTGACAAAAAGTAATATTATCATAGCTTATATATTAACATATGTACTGCGTGTAGTGTTTAATGGTGTAAGGTCTCAAGCCTTGTGATACTTTAGTTATACATACTGTTTAGTAGCTCTGGTAACAACCATACACCAATAATGAAGAAGTAGGAAATTGCTGACGTGTAAAATACTTTGTTTTTCAAGCTGTGACCTTGGGCTCTTACCAAACAAACTGCATTGCTTTGATTAACACACTTAGAAAAGCACAGTTTCCTCAGTCAATCTTTGTCTGTATTTCACGTGTGTCCTTACATCCTTTAATTTATTGTCTCCCTATGACCTGGACTTAAATGTTACTTTAATTTCAGCATAATTACTCCTATTGTCTGTTTTATTCATATCAGCAGCTCTGTCTGTCTTAATTTTAGCAATTTGTAATGTTGTACTTAAATGTGCAGTAGGGTTAATGAATCAATGTCTTTTTAATATCATAGCATTATTGTTTCTCCGGGTATTACCTGGTGGTCTGTTCATCATAGGTCTGGGCGGCATCCCAGGTCTCTGTGGCATCCCAGGTCTCTGTGGCATCCCAGGTCTCTGTGGCATCCCAGGTCTCTGTGGCATCCCTGGTCTCTGTTGCATGCCTGGCCGAGGAGGGACTCCTGGTTTGGGTCCACCAAAATTCTTGGATGAAATGGTCTCCGACACCACAGTGCACTTTGGTCTTCCAGGTCCTGATTCCATCATATCTGTCGACCGTCCAGGCCCTGGTCCCCCAAAACCAGGTCGACCGTTTCCAAGCCCTAGTCCCCTACCACCAGGTCGACCGCTTCCAGGACCTGGTCCCCCACCACCAGGTCGACTGCTTCCAGGTCCTGGTCCCCCACCACCAGGTCGACTGCTTCCAGGTCCTGGTCCCCCACCACCAGGTCGCCCACTTCCAGGCCCTGGTCCCCCAGCACCAGGTCGACCACTTCCAGGCCCTGGTCCGCCACTACCAGGTCGACTGCTTCCAGGCCCTGGAGGTCTGGATCCATTACTCTGCCCACCACTACCACCAGGCCTGGCTTGTGGGCCACCACTTCTTGCCTGGAATGTGCCTCCAGGCCTTTGCTGAGGTTGGCTCCCTGCCTTAGGAGGGCCGCCTGATGAATTCCTCATCACTGAGTTACCGTTTGATTTTACTGCAGAATTAATTCCAGTCTTTATTGGTTCACCCTTTCCGGACCTGTGGCCTCCGACTGCCGCTCCCTGTTTCATGGAGCTACCCTGACTGGGCCTGGTCTGCTGGGAGGTCCCAGGTTGAGATTTTTGGCTTGTTGAAGCTGTACCAGAAGGTCTGGTCCCAGGATTCCCTGAAGCTCTTCCTTGAAGTGATGAGGAGCTTTCTCTTCTGTTGCTAAGGTCACTTGAGGTGCTGGATTTGTGGCTAGACGAGGGCTTGGGGGCCCCTTGTTTGGCTAAACCCTGAGAAGAACTTTTTGAAGGAACTCGACTGTTTGTGGCACCAGATGAACTACTGGAATTAGTCTTGGATCTGTCTCTATCACTGTGGGATGTGTTGGGTCTCTCTCTCTCTCGGTCTCTCACAGAGGACTTAGAAGACGAGTGGCCTCTGTCGCTTTGCAACTTCTTCGCTGACCCACCGTGCAGACTTTGTTTTTCTAGTGAGTTCTTTTGCGGTTTGCCGTTCTTCTGCTCCTTCTCTAAAGTGCTTGTCCTGGTTGAACTGGAGCTAGATTGAGACTTGCCATCTCTCTCTCTCTCCTCATACGGGTCTCTGGTTTTGTCGGGTCTCGTGAACTTGCGCTCCATCTCTAGTTCCCTGATCTCATCAGCTGTGCGTAGTCGATCATCTTTTTTCACTGATTTGGGTTTGAGATCAACCGGCTCAAACTGTTTCTTCTCTGCCAACTTGAGCAAGTCCGCAAAGTTCAATGGAGGTGGAGCAGACTTGGGTTTTTTAGAGGAGGACTTGCTGCTACTACCACTGCTACCCCCACTAACACCTGTGGGTTTCACTGGTCTCACTGGTCTCAGCGGCTCTGGCTCAGGCTCTGTCTCCGAATCAGACTGTTCATACTCGTAGTTGTCCTCATCCTCTGGGTCAACTGAGTCGTTCCTAAATCCTTGTGCATCCGTTGATCTCTCGTCCTCCATCTCTTGTTTAGATCTTCGTTTCTTTGGAAGCTCGACCATTGGGATGCCATTGTAGCCTTTAAAATTGTCCTTAGTTCTGGAAGCCATCGCTCTCGCCTTCCTGTCCGACTTCAGCTCAACCCTCTTGGCGTTTAGTTTGTCCTTATCTTTCCTCAGTTCAGTTTCTGGGGAGAAAAGTAGAACATTAAAGGGTGAATCAATTATAAATGGCATACATCATGTATATCAAATATAAAGTTGAGATTGTCACCTTTCTTTCTGGTATCAACTTGTTGCTTCTTCAGAAGCGCCTGCACAGCAGCAGGGTTTACACCTCTCGACCTCGGGTGCTTTTTGGGAGGTCCAACTTGTAAACTGTATCTCTTCTGCTGAAAGGGGGAGAGGCACAGGTTATTGAATATGAATCAGTTCTCTTTAATATTTGGATTTCATAACGACCTATGGAGGGATAGTATATAACATGAATTGTCCTTTATGCTAACGTGGCAGACACACTTTACCTAACGTGTTCACTACCTAGCATGCAGTGTCACGAGGGTGGAGGTTAGCAGCTAGCCACATTATCAGATCCTCAGTGACGGATGAGCTGGCATTCGAGTGCTTTCCAAGATTTAACCACAAATCTCCATTTTTTAGAGATTTTCTGAGATTCTTCAGTGATTCCTCTCTCGAATACGAACATACCTTTACGCTGCTGAGTCCCTGGTTCTGCGAGGCGATGTCCAATATGTTGTCGAAGTCCATTTTGTCAGCAGGTATAGAAAGCTAAGTGGCTAAGTGTCTCAAACAGCAGGAGCCTGGACCGTTAGCATGTGGCTAACCGACCACGTCAGCCGGTGCAGGGCTGGGACAACCGGTGCTTGTGTGGATGTAGAAAAACAATAAAACACTTTGGGTCAAAACTAACACATGGAAAATACGAAGCGTTGAACCGAGCAGCCAACGACCCTTCACTTTATCAGCTTAGGTTAGCACATGCTAGCCGAGTAAGCTAACCTAACGTTTCCTAGCATTAATCCACCCAGGAGCCTAAAAGAAGAGCTTTGTTCCGGTGTGCCACCTCGTTCTGAGTCCGGGTCCATCAGACGAGTCGTGGGTTTTAAGCCCGATGGAGGAAAGGCAGTAAAAACTCCGCCATAAGTATCACCGGTGGTTTGGTAGAGAACAAACTACAGACCGACATATTAAAGGGATAGCAGATAATGAAGGAAGTGGAGAGCTGTCATCGTCCACGACTTCCGGTGTTGTCACAGTCCAATATACTCCGACTTTTTTTTTCTCCAAAATAAAATGTAGAGATTTTTATGCGAAATAGTTGACTCTTATTTCAAACTAACATTTAAAAAAAATACCTATCAAGTAAGAGGATGTTTAAATCCGCGTTGAAACTAGGATTTTAGCTTTTTGGGGTGATATGAATCACTTTGACAATAACATATGTTTAAGTCAGGAGATTCGTTTTTCGTGATGATTGTTTTTTTTTTGAAAAATGTATTTTCTTATGTAATTGTGTGTTATTCAAATATGTTAACATGTTAAAATGTGACCACACATTTAATACTACTGAAAAAGAGAAAGACTTAAAAATTAATCCCATATAAAATAGTTTACACATCGCCTTTGGCAGAGATGAGCTGTTAGATTAGCTTTTGCTGACTTTGTGTTTATTATAATTGTTTTATTAAGTTTATTAAATTTCTCATGAACCGAATTTGTTTTAAGAACTGCTTTTCTCCGTTCAAAGTTAACTGTGACTCTTGTAGACCACACGATGGCGCTACAATTGTGGCCATTGCACTCATGGAGAACACTGAGATGTGAACCATTTTAATCTTGTCATTCTTTCCTCATCAATATCACAATTCATTTTTTTTAACCCAACTATCAGTTGTGTAAGTCTGAAGCAATCTACAAAATAGCTTCACCAGAAATGTGAGTGGAAAAATGTGCTTACTAATGAAATAAAATACAGCAGCATATAGACATAAATCCAACAGACTGAACAACAAATTAAATTAAAGAGAATTGATGAATGAAAAATTACAAAGAAGAATTGCATGTTAAAGCCTATCCAATATGATTATATTGACACAAATTTAGGTTAGAAAACTCAATTTTGGCTCATTGTAGATATACATTTTTAACATAAATATTCTTATGTTCCCATCATTAGGAATTTTATGTGTTTGTGGCCTATTTATTTGAGGGTTCTTGATGCCAAATCTAAACTTGACTCCAAATGAAGGGAATTCAATCACAAAATATTTTTGGTATTATCTCTGTCCGCTTACAACAAACTATTTTTTAGCTTTTACTGCCAGTTTTTCATCTTTTGTGCGTTCTGTTCTTTCAGTGTTTTATCTTTTCTAAGTGTTTTTAGGGCAGGTGCAATAGTCAACTCATCTTTATTGTGCTTCATTAATCTGGGTTTTACAAGATATGTCCTTGTGTACAGTTTGTTGTTGTTTGTTACACAATGGACTGTTCTGCAGCTACTGTAGCACTTTGGCCCAAGAAAAGAATTCCCACGGGGACGATAATGTATAATTGATTTGATTTGATATCCTTTTAGTGCTTTATCTTTTTAAGTGTTTTTTAGGGCAGGTGCAATATTCAGCTCAATTTTATTCTGCGTTATTGTGCACGAATTTAGATGATTTTGACACAATTAACTTTTTAAATGCTGCTGCTTCTGTCACACTGTGGCTCAATACAAAATTCCCCAGTATTATAAAGTATATTTGATTTGATTTAATATTAACAATCGATCGGACCCATTGGCAAAGAACTGTTCAAAAATTAAAAAATAATCTCTGCGGCTGAACGTCCCCAACAAGCTCCTTGTCAGTCAGATGTCAATAAAGGCCATCTGCTCCGATATGTAAACAGCAACCCGGCTCCTCCTATCAGGGCGTCCCTTTGCCCCTCCGGCCCGCCCCCTGTCACTGCCACTCTCTGCTCTGATTGGCTCACGGCTGAAGCTCTGCCCTCGCTATTGGCTGCTCTCTCGCAATCTGCCGGATGTCGCCCCGCCCACCGGAGAGAGGACAAAAACACAATCGGCATCCCCGGACACAGCTCGATACAAACAGGGGAGGGGGGGAGACCCGAACCCAGAACAGCCTGGACACCGACTGACAGCACCGACGGAGACATGGTGTCCCCGGTATCCGTGGTGAGTAAGCTAGCTGTTAGCTTCCCTAGCGTCTCCAAACGTTATTACACAGGAATAAACACAGCGGCAGCTAGTTCAGCTACACAATAACAACTCTTCTTCGTTGGTTTTGTGTTAACGGGTCTGTCACAGTGTGCGTTTTGATTGTGAGTCGCCCATTGAAGCTTTTTGGGGTTTAACTAGCGACGTCATTCATATGTTAGCACTATAGACTATATATAAGGTTAGCACGTCGCACTGCTCATCCATCAATGGAGAGTAAACAAAACTCGTGTTGTTGTTTATTGCCGGATTGTAACTAGGTGTCCTTGTGCACCCCCACCACTGTCTGCCTTCTGTGTGTGTGTGTGTGTGTGTGTGTGTGTGTGTGTGTGTGTGTGTGTGTGTGTCTTTGTGTCCCACTGAGCATCTGTGTGTGTGTGTGTGTGTCTTTGTGTCACACTGAGCACCTGTTTGTGTGTGTGTGTGTGTGTGTGTGTGTGTGTGTGTGTGTGTGTGTGCCTTTGTGTGTGTCTGTGTGTGTGTTTGTGTGTGTGTGTGCTCAGGGAAACCAACAAAGCAGGAACTTTGTTATTCTCTTCCCCATGCAGCAGCAGTTCCCTTGCCATGTGGTCACGCTGCTCCTTCAGACATGCTCCATGCACTGAAAGACGTTTCCTCACATTTCTAAAACCTGTCATGTGACCACCCTCTTTTATTTTTTGGTCTGTTTTTTTTTTACCCCGTCTTTCCTGCAGCCTCCGGCAACGCATGCGCCAAACACTGGCCCAGCTGCTGCTGCTGCTGCTGTGCATGGCTTTCTTCTCATCCCCCCCTTTTTGCAGCATGCACTCTATTGTGTAGCTCATGCATTCTGTGCCACTGCAGGAAACGTAGCATTTTAACAAAAGTAAAAAGAATATTTATCACAGCATATGCATGAATAAATCATCCTGCCCTGGCGTCCTCTTACTCTGCCGTGACACTTTAACCCATTTGCAGGGGCCATAAAGGACTGTGTGGTGTAACCTGGCCTGTAGTAAACCCTGATGTGTGGGCCCGTGTGACTGTGGAACGGAGACTGTGCGGTGAAATGCTCGCCACACATACTGGTTGCCTAAGCGATGGCGATGCTGTGCAAGTTATCTGGTTGTCTAACTTAAGGTGTAAAAGAATGTAGAGGGGTAAAAACAACTCCTGTAGAATAGTGTGTAGTCGGACACACGTCTGTTTCTTTCCAAAGCATAGACATATCCCCTTTGCGATCATAATAATTGACCAGCAACAAAATCAGTAATTTGTAATCATTTGTATAGCTGAGGTTCTTTATAATAACTGAAACACCTCAGTGGATGTCGAGTATGTGCCTCCACACTCTGTCTCTGTTGGGGTGTAAAATACAATATATTAAAATATATAAAAGTGATGATAACCCCATCAGAGAGTTAAAGATTTCTGATACCTATGTACGATGTTGTTATTAAAGTCTTACGACAAGTAAATTTTAACAAGTTAAAAAATAACCTTTATTCTAAAAAGAATACATCCAAATATTTAGAACTTGAATCAGACATTTTTTTACTCGCTAAATATTTAAACATAAACACATACATTTTTTGCATTGTTTATCCTGGAAAAGTAAAAGTTTTCATATCGGCAAAGATCTGTGAACACAAATGACAATACATTACTGAAATGTCTGTTGAAAGCTCCTATTGGCTGATTTTTAGCATCCAACAATAAATTCCACGAGCTCTACGGTAAATCCTATAAAATACAAAGCAGCTGCATGTGTTGAACCTTTAACTCTTAAGGTTTTAATTAACACGGCCACACTTCATGTCATCTGGTGAACACATTATTGTGCTCAAGGCAAATGTATCAACTTCTGCCCTTTACACATGAAGCAGAATGAGCCACTGAGAACATTAAGTCCCAGTCACATATTCTTTTGAACTCTTGTAGCCCAGAGGTAGAGCACTTCACTTTGCTTTCTGGATTTGTTCACACATTTGTGGAGGCATCTGACTGTCAAACAATAATCCCAGTGTGTTTTATTACACTCTATCATCACTCAATTATTAACAGGAACATTTACATAAAGCAGATTCATGGTTATGTTGCAGATGGTTTTATGTTGTGTATAAATAATTCAGTCTTTGTAATTTTGCAGCACTGTACTGATGTTGTCCCAAACTGACCTCAGGTTATCTTTGGAGTTATGGCAGCTGTAAGATGGATGATGAACATGTGTGTGTGTGTGTGTGTTTGTGTGTGTTTGTGATGCTACATAGAAATAACACAGTCACATGCCAGCTGTAGCTACTTGTATTACAGGTCACCTCTGCTAAATTAAGTACATTAGACTTGCAGGTTTTTAATGTGTTTCCGTGTATCATGTTTCGACACTCTGCCTGCGTATTACTCGGTTGTGTTGATGTCGTCCCTGTGCTTCAATGCAAAGCTTTTGTATTTCGAGCAGAAGCAGTAGCTGCTGACAGCTGCTCGTTCCTTCCTGGACTGTGGCTACAAGATGAGTTCAGGCTCAAATAAGTTCAAATCAAATCAAATCAAATCAAAGTTTATTGTCACATGCACCAATGACAGTGTCATCGGAGCAGTGAAATTCTTGTGACATGACAGGCAACATCTACGCAGTAGACAGGCTTTTTACAAAATTTTAAAAAATGACATACTATATTACATATAACATATAACATATAACATATAACCTATAGCAGAACGAACCAGCAACATATCAAAAAGAAGCAGCAGTAAGTGTTCACCGGGTGAAGGAGTGGGGAATATTAAATTAAATAATATGAATATGAATATATGTGTAGTAAGTGTATTTGTATGGGTGGTGGAGCAGAATGTGCATGGTAACTGTTCAGAGGGTCAGTGTTGATTGTTCAAAAGCCTTACGGCCTGGGGGAAGAAGCTGTTTTTGAGCCTGGTAGTCCGTGCTCGGATGCTCGGATGCCGATAGTTAGAACACTTCAATTCAATTCAAAACCTTTATTGTAATTGCAAAGTGTACAATGAAATTAAGCATCCCAGTGGTACAAGTAGTAACATAACTCCCAGACAACTAGACACATTACTGTCTGATAAATACATATAAAAACAAACAATAATTGTATGAAATATAGGGTATTAAAGGAGATGAGTATGTGTCTTAACTATTTATTCTTCGGGACTCTAATCAGGAGCAGGTGTTTAAAGCTGCCAAAGCATATCTGCAAACAGCCAGTATTTATGATATGATAATTCAGACGGCTCATTCAGAAAACAGTAATCCATTTGATTTGCCTTTTGAAATGATGCAGCACGCTCTGTACTTTAACGTCGGTGACAGACGCTGGGCTGTTATGGTTCAATGCAGACAAACCAATGAGTCAGTTACAGTCGAGACAATAGCGTCCTGCAAGACCTCCGCAATCTCACTTAGATATGAGAATATGAACGGCAGAGCTTGGCCTGAGCCTCAGAGAAATAACATCACGTCCACTGTGGACCAGCTTATGAATTCCAGCAGGCAATTACGCCGTCTTGATGGAAAAAGTTGATTAGCTGAAATGGGATAGGGAGCCGTGTGTCAGAGGAGAATAATTACATCAGTGATGATAGGTGATTTGAGAAAAAACAGTGCTGACACCAGTGGTTATCTTAATTCAGGTCCTTTATTAAACATGAAACTAAATTGAAGCCCATGGCCTCTAATGAGTTCCAGGAAGATTATATTTTGTATGCTGTGTTGCATAGCTGTAACTTTAGGCTGTGTTATGATTGTCTCTTTCCTCGTAGCCCTAGTTATTGTTTAGATATACGATGTTTATGGAAAACAATGGAAATGGAATCTGCAAGGTATGAATCAGATACTTACATGAATGGGACCAGAGGTTATGAGAATTTCTAACTTCCTCTTAGAATCTGTCTTGACCATCTGAGCCTTTTACTGAACTCACCTGAGTCTCGGTCTGCAGATCTCAGGCAAAATGTTTCACTTCACTAACAAATCAATTGTCCTTATCTGTGCAGTGAAAACACAGTTGCACTTCTTGAATCTGGGCTGCGGAACAGAATTCTGTTGTGTTTTCATGTGACCTGTGTTCAAGTAGCCACCAGTGAGTGGAAAAAGAGAGTGCTGCCAGGGATGTGTCCTGATGCCACAGCATTTGACCTTAATGGAACTAAGAGCCTCAGCCCACTTGATTTAATCTTTATTTATGTCCCCATTTGTTTTTATAACGACCAGGCAAAGTACATCATGGAGACAAGAGACCATTAGTTCACATTATGTACTTGGCTACACTGCGACTTGGATCTGAGTTGGTCTTAAATGGAAATGATAGCAAAAGAGCAAAAGTCTTATCTAATATTAGACACTAATGCTGGGACTCACTCGTTATTTATAACTTTGGTAGGAAGCAAACATTTTGATTATTATCTGCTTCAAAAACATAGAGAAGCAAAGTTACATCATTATTGTTTTTTAAAACCTGAAAAAAGGCTGTCAGAACGTTTACAGGGTATATATTTCAGATTTTGGTTGTTAGCGTTACCAACCCCCAGATCTTTTGTTTTTAACTCTTAATTTAATTTAGTTTGATCCCTTACATTAGTTACTTTCCCAAAGGAGAGAGACAGAAAAGAAAAAAGAAGATATTATACATCCCCTCCCATCCCACCCACACTCCCAACATCCCGGAACGATAAAGGAAAAAAGTCCAGATCCGAGTGGAAGTGACGGATTATGAAGAGTGTTTGCATTCTTCACCCGTTCTGAGTCATTTCAGAGCTTCATATAATCACATATAATCTGAATAACACAAAGAGTCATTATACTGTCATTCAGGAGTTTAGATACAAGTTTGTCCTGGTCTTTGAAAGTGTAATTTAACTCAACTCTTAAATCCCAGTTGGCTTGTGAGGTTTTGTGTGAACTTGTGTGTGAAATCCGTATCATTTCCCTGCTGTGTGTTAGTCCTATCAGGCACAGCGTGCAGGGGGGGGGGGGGGTTAAGGTCACTCAAACACTGTTCCTGATCCTGTACTGTAATGTTTGTTCGCTATCGTATTGAGCAGTTGTGCAATCAAGGGCTTTTCCGTCTTCTCCTCTCCCCATATGAACGAGAGTGACCCCTCGTTTTTCTTTCACCTCCTCCTTTTTCTCACTTCTCCCCTCCCGCACAGACTCACTCCTAAATCCAGCTGTCATCTGAATGCTGGTAACCCCTAAACCTTCACTTCCCCATGTTTCATCATGCCTGAACTTTTGTGAATATTCCCTTTGATTGCATTGCATCTTTTTTACCTTACTGCAGACTATTTGGAGAGAGGGAAGTTAAATGGGCTCAGATAGATAGTAATATGGTGAATCTAGTAGCAGCTCCGCTCTTTTCAACCCTGATCCTGTTGCACCATCCTAGTGCTCATCCCTTCATCATATCCTCCTCTTCTCTCCTCCTGCGATCCCTGCTCTCGGTGAACCCTTACTCACTTCAAGCCTTAAAGGGCGATTCTCAGAGCAGTAGGTGTGGACTCATTCCAAAGAAAAACTCTTGGGACATCATTCTAACTTTACTATTTTTTGTGTTTTTTTATGTGACTTCGTTGGGCCTCATCTGTTTGGGCAGGGAGAAATATGCCTGCTCACACAGTCGGGAGGAAGATATTTGAGACTTGAGCGTGAGATACAGAGAAAAGGTTGAAGCAGGGGAATAGAGGAGAAATTAAACATCATGGGGAGCGGGTGAAGAATAAAGGGAAAGGTTACTCAAAGTCAAAGGAGAAGCGTGGAGGATTGTTGCATTTCCTTTTCTACTTGCTGGCTCTGCAGAATTTAGCTTCAGCCTCAACGTGACCACACAAAGGAACCCTGACGACTAATCTAAAATAATGAAGGAAGTACTTGAGTCTCGCTTTTATCTTTAAATAAAGCAGGTCCACAAAGTGCTGACTGTTAACGTTTTTTTTTGCTTCCTGTGGCACATTTGAATGGCTCCAGAACATCACGTCGTTCTGACTCATGTGATGAAATAACCTCAACTGACTCGGCTGATAATGTAAATATTTAATCTGCCTCCAGGTCAAGAGTGAAGGCCCTAAGCTGGTGCCGTTCTTCAAGGCCACATGCGTGTACTTTGTCCTGTGGCTGCCGACCTCCAGCCCGTCCTGGTTCAGCGCTCTGATCAAATGTCTGCCCATCTTCTGCCTGTGGGTCTTTCTGCTGGCACACGGCTTCAGCTTCCTAGGGGCGAACGCCAATGCCCGCAAGATCCTGGCCGGCCTCATCTTCTCGGCTCTGGGCGACGCCTTTCTCATCTGGCAGGAGCAGGGCTACTTTGAACACGGTGAGGAGAAACCACACACACACTCAATTTCCTGTTTACGGGTTGTTTGATCATGTGACTGTTGATGTCTCAGCCCTTTTGGACTTGTTGTTGTTATATCCCTGTATTTCCCAGGTCCCAGAAATGACTTTAAGTCCAAAGTTTTCATAACCAGTAAAAACCCTGGCCCAAAACTACAATTACTAGAGCCACGTTATGATTTATATAACTTATTGATCCTGTAATTCGTCATGCATCATGTGAGCTGCTTCAGATCTCATGCTTCACGCTTTAATCAGAATTAGAAATACTTAATTGATCCCCGGGGGTGGAAATTAGGTTTTGTTACAGTTGCTTCACCCAAGAATAGAAATATTTACAGACCAAGACCTAAGATAAATGGAAAAACATAAAAATAGAAGTATGTAGAAGTATGTGTCAGATTACCACAGACTTGAATGACTTCCTGTGGTGGAACAAGTCTGTTGCTCAATGTGCTCCTCTTCATGCTCTTTGCACAAGGCTTCATTGTACGATGGGCAGATAGATGCGACACCTCTTTGTATATATATATATTTAAATAACTAATTAATGTCTTCCAGGCCTTCTGATGTTTGCCATCACCCACATCCTCTACTCCTCTGCCTTTGGGATGAAACCTGTGAACGGGAATGCCGGCCTGGTGATCGGCGCTGTGTCCTCTGTGAGCTACCTGCTGCTGTACCCCTACCTGTCCGGCCCCTTCACCTACCTCGTGGCCGTCTACATCGCTCTGATCGGCTTCATGGGCTGGAGGGCCATCGCCGGCCTGCAGCTGGCCAACGACGTGTGGACCTGGACCAAGCTGTGCGCCTGCCTCGGCGCCGTGCTCTTCATGGTCTCGGACCTCACCATCGCCGTCAACAAGTTCTGCTTCCCCGTGCCATATTCGCGCGCCATCATCATGGCCACGTATTACGCCGCGCAGATGCTGATATCGCTGTCGGCCGTGGAGTGCCAGGACGCGGAGGTTGCCAGGAAGAGAACGTGAGGTGCTTCGGGCCACGAGGCTGGAAAGCTGGCAGCCAATCCCCCCTCAAGCCAATGAGTGATCATGGACACATCTCACTGCCAGATCCCCAACCCTCAGCCCTCATCTCAGTGTGGCGCTCCCACATCGCTGTTACCACGGCAACTGGTCCACTACAGCCTTCACACGGCTTTCACCCTTCTACTCTTCTAGTATATTAGTCTCACGCCATCTTCTAATAGAAGATTGGGTAGTATTATCTTCAGCCTCTCCCGACATCAGGCCTAGCTGCTTCCTCATACTCAGATTACTCATCTAGAATCGCCGTCTCTCAAAACTAGTTACCATGGAGACAAGTGTAGTTATATTAACCTGCTATATATAGAGTATTACTTTACTTTAAACTGTTGTGTTTTTAAATTTAAGGGGAGCATGTCACTGGGGACCTTCACGGTGCTTGAGAGAGCGATTTTACGTATGAATGTGTGTGTGTGTGTGTTTATTTGTTTGATTAACACTTTTACCTCGCTTTACACAACCCTATCACAACACACTCATCTATAACATGTGGTCCAATAATGCAATTTAACATTTGACTTTTGTTTTGATGCCTGAGTCCTTGTTAGAAAGGGATTTTATTTTATTTTACCGCCACTGCCCATGTTCGGTCTCCGTTGTGTTTCCCTGAATTAAGGGTGCTATTCTTAAAGTCAGGAGCATTTCCACACCTGTTTTATTATCTGCTTCTATTTCCTTAACAAAAGCCACACTGCCTTTGTTCAACCCATTATTTAAACGCTTCTACACCCAGAGGAATTGTTGTTCTGTTAGGATGTGCAGGAGAAGAATGAGAGAGATTAAAAAGGGCAGTAAGGCAGGGGAAGTATTTTCTTGAATGCAGCATCCACTGCGTATTGTAGCTTTGGTGCAAGTTGGACGAGGTGGAGGAACGTTGTGGAAGCTCGATTGTCGTAGAGAGAACCCAGTAAACACCGTGGCCATAGCCGACCACTGAACACATTGTACGGTGCACCTGCTTCTCCTCTTAGTGTGAAGTCTTTCAGGCTTTTTACAGTATTTTGCCCCCAGCAGTTGTGTCCACACGCCTGACACCTACAGCTCCTGCTGCTTTCCTTATTTGCAAAGTTCGCAGGGTTCTCACCGCGGAACGAGTTCAGCCGAGCCGTGTTGTCATTGGCCTGGAACCATGTTGTTGAGACTGAAATGAAAGGGCTACGTTACAGGCCGGGTACGTGTTTGTTTATCAAACCTGCGTGTGTGTTTCCCAGCATGCATTCACTCACTCGGAACCACACACAAACATGAACGTCGCCTCGGGTTCAGCCTGACAGAAAGAAAAAAGAGATTCTTGTCATGTGAGGGGATAGTTATTCCATTATTCCTAATAATTCTGTCTCACTGGGCACTTCATCAGCTTTAATCCGGCAAAATCCACCTCAGGTAATCCCCCCCGACAGCCTGGTTTATCATACTTTCTTCCATCTCTCACACATTTTCCCCTTCTCACCTTTCCTGTGTTCCAAACATTTTCCGTTAGAATGGAGGGTCTTAATTATTATTTGAAAATGTACCATAACTCTTTTTTCAGACGTCTACATACTGTTTATGCATGTTATGAATGTGTGTGTGTCTGTGTGTGTGTGCCTACTGCCTTTGTTTTAGCCAGTCAAAACCAACTCAAGGCCAAAAATGCTGTTTATGGAGTACACAGACTACTATCACCAGTGTGTTCTCTTCATTTTATTCAAATATTGTTCCCTCTTGACCCTGTCCATCTTATGAGTATATACCACTATCAGATTAGTACCAAGTTAATCATATTCCAAATGCACTGTAGCAATTTAAAGTATTACTAACTAACCAAAAAAGAACAAAGTGACAGGATTTGTCTTTTGGAGTCCAAATGGACCTATACACGTTATACATTATGCTGTAAACGAAACCTACGTGCACGAAAATAAGCTGATTTGGTTATTTGTCATTTGGTTCCTATTATTTGGTTTCTTCTGAAGGGTCAACGACCTCAGGAGCTTTTGCTAACACACCCGCATATGTATGCACAAAACAAAGATGTAGTTATGCATCATGTCAGCCACCATGACCGATCTGCAGGCAGATCATGGCGTTGACACACATCAATTTTATTTTTCCCAAGCAACGCGGCCTTAGTTTGACATAGAATGAGCCAGACGTTGTGGTTTGTCTCATCTGCTGCTTTGCCGCTCAGTTCCTCAATCTCCTCTCGGCCTGTCAGCGCCACATTTCTGCTTTGTCAGTCGGAGGTGTTGCATCAGTCCGTCTGTGTGTGACCACTCGTCTTCTGTTCCCTGTTTTAATTTGTCCTCTCAGCACTGTCGCCAAGCAATAGTGTTAATTATAGCTTTATTTGGAAAGCACTTGTCTAAACAAGGTTACAAAGTGCTTCACAAAACTCCATGGCAAAAAAATGTAAATGGTTTTGTATTTATATAGCGCTTTTCTAGTCTTGATGACAACTAATTTCGAATATTCAATTAATTGCCCAATTTAAAGAGAAGCCCAACAGTTCCCTCTATGAGCAGCACGTTGGCGAATCTTGCCTGTTTCTCACCTAATGCACTTCCATCGGCAGAAATGAGATCCATCAACATTTAGTGCAAGCCTATAAAAACCAGGATGAGGAGATTGAGTCGAGCAGTCGGACTATGTGGGCGATTCATGTGAGCACTACTGTCTTTGTCCTCTGCCCCATAAAGCCCCCCCGAGTTTTGTTCCTGTGGTCCAATGGCCACGAGCCAGAAGAAAGGCTTAACATCGAAGTATTTCTGAGATTATTTTTACACATTGGAAAAATCTCCATGACTTTGTAAAGTCCGCTTGCTGTTCCGAGGGCGATGGATGAGTGGTAGCTCGTGAAGCCGGAAGCAAACTCCAACACCGAGTTGAGCCAGACGATTATCACGCCGAGGTGGAGGATTTGGCTTTTTAAATCCACTCTGTTTCTCCTCCATTGTTTTTCTATTCTTATTTGACTTTGGGCGCAGACGAGCGAAGCTGAGAGCCTCAGAGAAAACTGATCTCATTTCCCTGAGTGGATCTGTTAGCGTTGGAGCCCTCTCGTGTATCACACCAGCTTTTGTCCCCTCTCGTTGGTGCAGGAGGGGTTTTGTTTTCGCTCTTCCACTCAGGAAGGAGGTTATTGTTGAGCGATACTGTAGCTGGAATTAGGTGAGGGGGTGAAATATGACACACAGGGGAAGACTCCCTTTCCATCCGGCCCATGAGCTGCCGTCCTGCCCCCCCACACACACACACACAGATGGCAGGCCGGCAGTCGCATCACTTCACCTCAGCTTGTTAACAGCCCCTGTTGTTCTGAGCTTTGTGCACAAGGACAAAAGGGACCTGAGAGAGCTGCGGGGGGGGGGGGCGGGGGGGCGGCACGCTGTGGCCGGCGCAGGAAGTGATGAGCTGGAACCAGAAGTAGAGAGAACCAGTGGTTTCACTCGGTCCTCTTAAGAAGTTGGGACTTTTTAATTTGATTTAAAGCAACACTATGTGACTTTTACTGTTATTTTTAAAGTTTCCTTGCTGAATATTGGTGATAAACTGTTTTTTTAAAGACTTCTAGCTCGTTTTGACTGATCTACAGTTCAGTGTTACTTGTGAACTAGCTGGTCCTGATTCTGACAATTTAAGCGGCGACTATCAGTTCCACTTCATGCCCACAGTCACATAGAGAAAGAGCAAACGTTCAGGGTGAGAAGGGAATCGAAGCCTCTCCACTCTCCCTGTTCCCAAATCAGTGAACCATCAAACTAATATTGAAGCTGCTATTTCAAGCTTGGAAAAAGTTCCATAGTGTTGCTTTAAAGTTTTCTCTCTGTCTTTGTGATCTTCAATTTTTAAATCCTTGCTGTTAATGTGCTGTTTCCACTATCCTGTTGCTAATGACATCCAAAAACATAGAGCTGTAAGTTTCTACATCTTTCCTATGCATGTCTCATCTGGAGTGATGGACTCGTGCACTCTGCACACACAGGTGTTTTTATTACCATGACTGACAGTCCTCCAACATCAGTATGAGCTCATGAGAAGCGTGTCAAATAATTATATTCTCTTTGTGATATTAATCTGAATCTTCTGTGAGTGAGGCCAGTCAATCTCTCCCATAAACTTGCAGCTAGTATGATTGTTAAGTACTGTATTCTTTCAAGTATTCACCCATCTTTCTTTTATTCTGTCTTCAAGAGGTAAAACAGACAAGGCATTTTAATGACGGAGTGTTAAAGAACAAGAAAGTGACGCATTAAAGCGTGTGAGACTCAGCATTTTTCTTTTAAAAGGCATTAATTGCTGTTTAAGTGTTAAAAAAAGAAGTGTTATCATTTTATTTGAAGAAAATAGGCCCATGTGTTGTTTTTTTTAGCCCGTCACTCTGAGAAAAGCTTTTGATTGAAGTCCCATTAAAATGCATCATTTGACTTCATTTCATGAAAAATAAAAGATTGAATTCTCTGATATATTTTACCTTGTCCTCGATTTTCCCTTTGTGTTTTTTTTTTCTTTCATGATTGTAGAGATCAAATACTTTCTTTGCTGTAGTGAAACTGCTCTGAATGTGAATATCTATTGGAGAAATAAATGCAAATTGCAATGCAACTTACGCATATTGTGCTCTGGTCTTTTATTCATTTGTATACCTCTGCCAATGTAATGTTTGTCTGTTAGTAAATAGGATTAAGCAAAAACTACTGGATATATTACGGAAGGATGTGGAATGTGACAATGAAGAACACGATCCATGTTTCTGTAGAGCCAGGGAGTTACAGTGTATTTCCACATTTTCCTTGATTTCTAAGATAATACTTGATGGATCTTCACTGGCGCATGTTCAGGGGACTGATATTTATGACTGATCCGATCTATAGTACATTTAAAAGAGGTTTCAGATCAATTAAAACATTTTTTTGAATCATTTTATTATAGTATCTAATAATGCAGTAAAACCCAACATCTCATGAGGCTGGCCTCGGTGGAGGTTTGTGCTCACTCGGTGCCCTTCTGCTTTGTTTTTGTGGTTTCCGAGGCTAAAAAGGTGCCACGGTCAAAAATGTCAGCTGATATTTTTAGCTGTTTGGTGTTTTGTGTGTCTGCAGAAGCTGGTGGCCCTCAGCAGCTAAAGAGCCATTAAGGCAGAAAGAGCTGGAGGACAACAGAGAGCTCTGTTCTGGTAACTGCTGAACTCTATTGTCGGGGCAGAGGTGGAAAATGTGCTTTCGACAGCCTGTGACTGTGACTGTGTGGAAACTCGTTCACTCTGGTACATGTGAAGCCTTCGCTCTTCTCTTCTGTGCTTTTTTCTTATCTCCCATCTAAAAAACACACACACACAAACACACACATGCACACCTAGTTTATTCCTGCAGGATCTGTGCCAGTTCTCCCCCAGTGTGTTTCTTTCACTCGCAGCCAGGGTTCCACCATGAAAGAACTCCACTCTTTTTGAAATCTCAACATATGATGCAGCATCTCAGAGTAAATGTGGAAGAAGAGAAAGAAGAGAAAAGCTGCACATCCTTTCTGTGTTGAACAAGTCTATTGTAAAACCTTTAAGTCGCTTTTCATCCAATATCACTTTAGGTTTAGACATTTCAATGCTTTTTGAATACAACGTCATGGAAATGGATCTGACAGTGTTCAGTTCCCTTTTGGGTGCAGCAGTCTTTAGTTTCTGTCAAATACCAGATTGACTATTCAGGCTCCCACTCCAAACCACTTCCACCTTATTGTGCGTTAGCCGAGCGGTGAGGAGGCGGGAGGTGCCGGTGACATGGGTTCTGTGCCTGCTGCTGCTTCATAGATTTGAACCTGGCACAGTGTCGGTGCCAGTCTGATGGTGGCTCTATAGAACTGGAGTTTGTGGGAGCCAGCGGAGTGACGTCGGATGGAGACGGGTCGTCACCTCTCTCTCTGTCTGCTCTGCAGCTCCTCAACGGGCCACGCTCAAGGCTCTGGAGAAGCAGCAGACCACTCAGAGGCAAAGTCTGCACAGGAAGCCATCTCACACTGCAGTCTGGAAGTATTAGGTCACCTTTTGTTCTGGATTTAGTGAGGTTTAAATGGACGCTTGGGTTCAAAAGTTCAAATAAAACCTGTTTTAAAGCATTTTGGATGAGGTGTCTTGGTCCTTATTAGACATACGCACTCTTAACTTTGGAAAAAGCAGCAGGAGAGTGATTCTACACATTGATCGGACACAAGTTAGTCTAACTGAGTAAAACGCCCCTGAAACAAGCAAGAACTGAGAATGTCTCCTGTACAGAACTGGCAAACTATCAGTGTGGAGAAGTAACAACTCTCTTGAGCTGTAAATGTCAGATTTTTAAGGATTTTGCAACCAAATATTATACATATCTTTTCCAAACTGAAAATGTATTTCCAAAGAGAACCCAGAGCGCCTGATAGCACCGATCACCTGAACCTCTTGGTTTCATTTCAAGTTGGAAATAATTGTTCTCTTAATCCTTCTTTGTTTGAGATACATTTAGGTGATTGTTAATCACTCACAGTGGAAAACACCAGGAAAAGTGAGAAGAGGATGACATCTGATAAAAGTGATTGATTGGATTCAAGCCCAGGACACTGTGATTATTATGAAGATTCACAAAGTGGCCACAAAGAATCTCAAGAGACATATAGGTAAAGTTGTGAGGAAACGACAAGAAAATTCAAATGTCTTCACAGAGAGAAAAGCATCAGTGACTGTGAGAGAAACAACAACTTCACTGTTATGAGGTAATGAGTCAAAACACCAAACACTCATCTGCCTGTAGAGTCGAACACCTTCTACACAAAGTCGAGAACAAGTCTGGCCTCTAGTGGACCTTTCATGCACTGTCACAACCGGGGGAATGAGCAGAGGCAAATTGAAAACAAGAAAACAGCTCTTTTTAAGAAAAACGAATAATTTTCTTGAATAAACTTTGAAACTTTATTCAAATTTTCTTGGCTGATGATAATTAGGAGGTGAATGACGAGGGGAACAGTGTTGGTGATTACTCAAGTCTCACCTCTGGACTCTGAAACTCTCTTTTACACTTATCACTGAATAGGAATGATTTTGATGATGGCATTGATAATGATGGTTATTAATCTCACCTCCGACGCGTCCCTCCTCTGTCTCCAGAGGGTCGCTCATTCCCTCGGTGTTGACGGCTCTGATGCGATACTGGTACACCTGTCCTCCTCCACCTTGTCATCACTGTGGTGCTGCTGTCATCGTCTCCAGCTCTCCAACGAATAGTTCACCCAAAAATGGAAATTTCCTTTTTGGGGTGAACTATCCCTTTAATCTGCCCACCCACCTGCTGAGCAGCAGGGACGCGCTGTCCTCTGTCCTCTCCATCTTGGTTCTCTCATCCTCCGTGACCTCCACTCCATCTCTGTACCAGCTGACCTTGGGCAGCGGTTGGCCTCTGAAGGGGATCTTAATGGTGACTGTCTGACCGGCCTTCACGGTCACGGGTTGCCCCCCCAACAGGTCCAGCACAGAAGAATCAATCTCTGGAAGGTCTGGGTAACAAGGTGCAAGTCTCATGGGTCATTTTCTATTGATTTATTTGATTCACATGTAAGTTTGGTTTTAATTAGAGCTGGACTGACAATAGGAAGTAAAACAGATATATCAGCAGATATGTATTTCAAAATAAAATTGGCAACTATGTCATTATGAAATCCTTATGACAAAGAAATGTTACTGAGTTACATATTGGGCCAACCAATATATCTGTGATTAATTATGTGGACTCTATACATCTATATAATTTCTTTCTATGTTAAAGGCACTGTTAAAGGAACTATCCAAACAAAAATGTATTATTATTATTATAAGTAGTAGTAGCAGTAGTAGTAGTAGTAGTAGTAGTAGTAGTAGTAGTAGTAGTAGTAGTAGTAGTAGTAGTAGTAGTAGTAGTAGTCTATTTGATCAGTCTGTGGTTTTTATTCATTTTGGTTAAAAGTCTGGTAGCCCCAGTACAGCTCTGGCGACTCCTAGTGGTAGCATCCAAAAAGACACTGTGTCAAGCAGGTCCCAAAATTTCCCACCACCATTAAAACTGAGCTGATTGACATATCCACATTGTTTACACCGACACGTTTCTACTCCACCTGAACACACTGAAATGTCATTGGCTCCTTGTTTGACAACCTTGACCCCTTCACCTCTGAAATCTGTCCCAACACAACCCTGGGTTTTATTATGTGTCAACAAAAAAGAGTTCAGATTGTATATTCTCTGAAAAACACCCTCGAAGCTGAGTGGAAGGAACAAAGTCAAAGTTATTGACGAAAGAATTGTGCATTTGAGGACTTCATCATTTCACCCCCCTTCTAATATGACCTCTGACCTCCACTCCGTCCTTCAGCCACACCCTGTCCACCTTCTCGTTGTTGAGGACCACACACAGCTCGACGGTGGGACACTGAGCATCTGACAAACTGTTCTTCACTGAGGCGAACCGCTCTGGTGACACACAAACAAAAAAGAAAAACAGCTTGATTAACCTTAACAGTCAGTTGTGCTGCGGTGACTCACAGCTACAGACAGACGGGACACGGGTCGTTGCCGTCCACGATAACAACCCGTTACCGTGGACTCGCGGAGATGTCGCAGCCGTCCTTCAGCCAGAGGACATGCACGTCCTTGGAGCTCATCTCACACTCCAGGTGGGCCTTGCTCCTCTCCTGCACGCGGGCGTTCTTCAAGTAGCTGGAGAGCTTGATGGGAATCCCTGGAGAGAGAGAAGACAAAAGGGTAAAGATAAGAGGGTCGTTTGAGGCCTTTACCTTGCACTCCAAATTATGTGTCTTTAAACTGAAATTGTGTGCCCACTTGCAGGATTAAGTTATAGAATTGAAGATCTTCAGTATACAATTTATACTTCAAGAATAAAACCTTCACAAGGACACGTGTTATTAACGCCACCTCAGTGACTATACGTCTGAGTCCCTGCAGGAGAGCCACGTGTCCTTGTAAAGGGTTTTACACGCCCCAGCCTGCACCTTGGGTGAGTAAACATCTTGTTAGACAGAGCCATAATAAATGAGCTTGTTGTGAGGAGGGATTTGGTTGGATCACTTTCAACCCGGCGCTCGGAGGGAGGATTCATTATGCGACCCATACGTCTTCATTTGGAAGATAGAGGAGAGATGATGTTGTTTAGCGGCGCCGTGAGAGAACCGAGCCTCTAATCTCACAGGAGGCAGTAACTGCTCCTCTCCACCAAGTCTGACGGAGGTGGGGGGGGAATTTTGTTTCCGAAGACGGGCTCCACAAAAAAAAAGAAGATGTGGCTGTTCTGGGACAAACAAAACAAAGCACAACAACACAAAGGCACACATAAAAAGTTTTAAAAGCCCATACGCTGGATGAAAAGCAGTGAGGTCTCTGATGCTGATGGAGTCGTCTCCTTTATCTTCAAGGTGTAGGTCAGACCGTCCTCAGACAAGGACACTTCAAACTTTTCATCTCTTTTCACTTCCTTTCCTTTCACCTGGTGGGGAAAACACAAGCACTAGGGGAAAACTATTTCTTTTGAATTGTGTTCTGCCCTGAAATTCATCTTTTCACTGAACCTTGTCTGTACTTCTTTGTCTCTGCAATTCTCTGTAGATGCCAGAAACTTCTAGAGATGTTCCTAGAAATACATTTCTGACAATCCCCTCGGAGAGAGGATGTTATGTGAAGCTGTAAAACTGAAACAAAGTCCTTCAACGTGTCTTTCTGAGTCGGATGCAAACCTTCCAGATGAGCGGCGCATCCGTCTTCTTGGAGAGACGGACGTCAAACACACAGTCTGCTGCTCCGTCACTTTGAAGTCGGACATAAATTTCAGAGGCTCATCTGAAAGAAAGAGAGAGAAAGAAGAAGAGGGCTTTGTTGTTGTTATATTCTATACTAAGTCATGTAAACACCTCAGTTAACAGGATTTCAAAGCCAAATATATATGAATTCGTGATGTCAGGCAGGACACACATTAGAGCTTTGATATGTTGGTGCTCAGAGATAAATGAGACAGCTCCTCATTCTGTCTGTCTGTGCTCTGAGGATGAAAGGAGAGACGACAAAAGAGACGGAGAACTGACAACAAATGGAGGTGATTTAAAGGTCTATAAGAAACTCACAGACAAATCTGAGCCTGACCGATTTACTATTTTAAATCCAGTCAGCTTTATTACACTGATAGGTTTGTTCTTCAATTTGCCACAGTGTCTTTTATGATAATCCAACTAGGAGTCGCCAGACATTTTATGATTTCGGACTTTAGTGGAGCTACCAACATTATACCAAAAATGAACTGGAACCTGACCGATTTATTGGTAGGACGATAACATCAGCCGATATTAGCCTTCTGCAAAAATATCAGTTTTGACTTTTATGTTTACTGATGTGTAAACTCAATTAACCAGAATATACAATGTGAAAGATGTGGATTTTGTTTAACCAATTACATACCATGTTTATCTGCTTTTTCAAGTTTTTTATATTTGATTATATTTGTGTTTTTGTTTTACTTATAGTTATTTATAGTTCCCTGTACCCCTCCTCTCGCCCAGTGTCAGCTGGGACTGATTCCTGGTCCCCGCACGACCGTCAAACAGATAATCGGTCTAGCTAATGGATAAATGGATGAATGGAAGGATAGATAATCGGGTTTTATATCAACCTGTCAGTTAAGTCCAGGACACCACCTGGCTCAGGTGTAGAGAAATGCAAATGGAGAAGAAGAACATGTACGAGACCAGTGGAAGTGACACAGAGAGAAGGTCAAAGTCATCAATGGTGACACTGTCTCTCTGAGTTAGAGAGGGACGGACTGGAGACCCGTTCTGCACCTGCCTGAGACGTTAAGCCTGGCCGACAGCGTCTTGTCTCCGACCTGCAGCGTGTAGGTGCCTGTATCTCTGAGGCCCCCCCCCCCCCTACAGACGCACAGCATGTGCTTGGTTCCCATCTGTTTCACTTCCTATTTCCAATGAGAGAACTGGATCCGCAGCTGAGTGGGGAGGAGAAACTGCTCAATGGGGGGGAATGGTGAATGGACGGCATTTAATTTTATAGTGCTTTCCACTTAACTTTACATTAACAGGACTCATTTACCCATTTCCACACATACTCATACAGATAATGACTCAGCCAACAGAGGCAATCTAGGGTTGACATGCCACTCTTGTGCTTTTATAATTTGTATCACTCTCTTTCTTTTACTTCTTTATGCACTTTTCAAAATTAACTTGATTTATCTTTTTTTTAATTTTCTTTTCATTTAAATGTCATTTTAACATGTTCTTATGTAACTTAAAATCTGACAACATGAACAAAATGACAACATGACACCGCAAAGCACTTCCCATCTTCGCTTGTGTGTTGTTTTATGATTTATCTTCGGTGCCGTGCCACTGTTGTGAGATATTTCACTTTTTTTCCCTCCATCTTACTTTATTCTAAGCTGCTTTTACATTTCATATCCCTCCTTAAGATCGTTGTGTGGTGTGTGAACACGCTCCCTGTGTGACAGGCCCACCTCCACCTCCACTTTCTTCTTCATCTCTTTCAGCTTCTTAAGATTGCCTCTGAAGTCGCTGAAGTCGTACTCGGCGCAGATCCGCTCGTAGTCCTTCTTGTCAGCTCCAGCCAGGATCTTTAACATCTCCTCCTCTGTGGGCGGCTTCTCCTCCTGTCTCTTCTTCTCACTGCTGCACGAGGAGAACAGATCTCAGATGAGTAATGAGCAGGCATGTGTGTTAACATTAAGTGGGCCTCTATGCATATATGACAGTGTGTATATATATATATATGTGTGTGTGTGTATGTGTGATGAAAGCACTTTAAATCTCATCCTGTGGACATTTCTGGATGCACGTGAGAAACAGAGAAGGATCAGACAGTGCATCAGAGAGCGCTCCATCACATCCTGACAGCTCTTTGGAAGTGTCATGGTAAGTGTTAGACAACGGGCCTGTGTTCCTGCTGTTTCTTCAGCATCTTTTTGAAATCCATCGTCGAATCTGGAAGCAAAGACGGGAAAAACTTTCATCTGCGACACCGGGTGAAAACAGCACGTAAACTAAGCCGAAAAGCTTCTGACTAACTGTCAGGGCCACAAAGGCACAAAGACTCGACTTACTTTCTGCAGCGATGAGGGATGCAGAGTTAATGGCTTCTCCGTGCTGGTTGGATGCGATGCACCTGTAGACGTCAGCATCCTCCAGGGCCAGGTTTTTGATCTGAAGTGGAGGAAACACATCAAATTCAATGTCTGGCTCGATGCTTCCCATAAGACCATTTAAACCTGCCTGTCCATTGTCAGGCCACTCGTTCCATCCCAGTGCAGTGCTTGTGTGAAGCAAAGGGAGGCAGTGTCACACTACCACAGCGCCGCATCCCAGCAGTCATCCCTCACCAGAGAAGCAGATGGCAAGGGGAGATGCATATGTCAGCACCCACAAGTTAATTGCTTTATAATAGCTATTTAAGCTTCACTTAAGCTCCCCGGCTGGTACGGAGAAAGCGCTAAACCCACTCCAGAGTGAATATAGATAAAAGGATCAGAGAGAGTTTTTTTTTTTTTTTTTTCAACTTTCTATCTACTTCTCCTCATGATGCATGCTGAGCTGTCAGAGTCGACAACACCAGGATGTCAGAGTCCTTCCACTGGCTGTGGTCTCACTGCAGGAGTCTGTCAGGAGCTCATTCACCTTCCGAGCCACAAAGGAACAAAGGGAAATTAATTTAGATGTGAATGCAGGTGCAGGTGGTTCAATTACACGCTACAGGTTCGGGAACAATGATGACATCTGTGTCGAGATGTGATGGATGCGTTTGTTTGTTTGATAGTTAGCAGCAAAAACTACTCACCTGATTACAGTGGAATTCTGTGGAGGGGTGGAGCATTCTTCAAGAGGAGCTCGCTACATTTTGATGTGGAGCAGTGGAGCAGCAAATACAGGAAGTTTTTTCTTTTCACTTTCTTTAACATTGTTTTTCAACATTTCCATTGATGCATCAGAGAATAATTCATGGTTGTTGATGGAAAACATCAGACGTGTTTAGGAGACTGAAATTAATGAATGAGTGCAATCTGGAGACTTTTGGGCCTTGGTGGAATTATTCACTCTCTAGTTTCAATTAATCACCTCTTCTTTTTAAATTTATTTATACGTTTATTTAATTTATCGACCAAACAAAACAATTTAAATGCAAACACAGAATCTCAAGACTTGAATGAAAAGGAGCAGAAAGTAAAATAATCTTAAATAATCTGTCCCTCTTTCACAAGACATTAATTAGCAAAGAAAATAATTCAACACAATTACAAATTAATTTATACGAGTGTTTATTGTATACTTTTTGTTTTTCTCAACTCAAGCTTGTGATTAAAATCCTGGTGTCAAACAAATTAGGTTTTGTGTTATTGTTTCCAAAAAGCAGGAGCTGTCGGTGAGATCCTTTAGACAGCAGTGAGGAACATTGTGATCTGTGTAGTTGTGTTGTCAAACCTTGAGAATGTGCTGATTGTTGATGTTGTCACAGAAAGACATTGTCCCGTCAGACAGGGGACCCCCCGCTGGCTCGCTCCCGAGGACCCCCCGTCACTTTGGCCTTGAACAGGTCACTGTCCCCTGTGGACAACACGAGAACCAATCACACGCAAGCACATCCTGAGAAACATTAACTGAATACCAAGTGTTTGTTTTTTATAAAGAAACAGCCTTTTTTAATCATACTGGTGCAATGAGGATGAATGTTTAATGTTTAATGTTTAATCATCAGATCAATTGAAACTCTCTCTCTCTCTCTCTCTCTCTCTCTCTCTCTCTCTCTCCCTCTCTCTCTCTCCCTCTCTCTCTCTTGCCTTTTCCTGTTTTCCTTCTGAGACCAGTGAGTTGAAGTTGAGGCCGTGAATACTAATGCAGCGGCTACTCGGCAGCGTTCCTGCAGATTGTGACAGGCTGTCTTCCCCGAGCCTCTTAATCTATAATTCACAGGTAGAGCCGGGGTGAACGGGGCTCGGGAACCTGTAGTTTGTACAGAACAGCCTCTTGTATTCAACAGCAGGCGCAGCTGTTTTTACCTCTGTGGAGGTCAAGAGCATCACACAAACTCGATTAAAGTGTCTTTGTGCTGTGTGTGTCTGCACAGCGCCTTCACCCTGAGAGGACAAGTTTTTATCTAAAGTTTACACGTCTCAGAAAACTTTTTTTTGTCTTTTAACTTTCCATCGGAGTTAAGCTTGTGTCATCTGATGTTTCCAGGCAAACTGTGGGGCAGGGATCTAAAATTAGCTGGCTCTCCCTCTCGCCGTCTCAAGGGCTCACAGATGTTGATAAAGATAGCGATGTGAGGGGGATGCAAAAGAAGTTTTTACTGAGTTTCCGAGGCGAGAGGAAAGGGAGCGGGTTCACCTCACCCTCTTGGGCAGTGATGGGCCGCAGCTTCTCCTCCAAATCTGGGACAGACTCTCCCTTGGGGATATGGGAGGAGTTCTGTACCTGGCTGAAGGACTCCACCTCGGCCGAGGTCTTACGCTGACCCCCCGAGTGCTCTGAGGGGACATGGAGGCCGTGGACATCACAAGCATGTGCACACAGGTGAATTAGGCAACAGCAGCCATACATGAACATGTCACATGACCACCATGACTTTGAATGTTGGACTCTAGTAGTGAATTATGTGGTTAATTAACTTTATTGTTGAAATGCACTTGGCCAGGAGCTTAAAATCAAAGTCTGGGCAATGACTGAAGCTGCATCCTATGAATGTATGCTTAGTAGATTGAGTGCTGACAGGGAGGAGGGGATGACCCCTTGGGACAGGTTTTGGAATTACATAAAGGTACATAATGATCCCCGCTAGGACTCTGGCTTTATTCTCTGGCTGTGTTTCTCCCAAGTGGGATCCTGTAATACTGTAAACCTCAGCAACATGTATATGTATATGCTATATCATGAATGGTGGTGTGTGCAGGTATGCAATGAAGGTATGAGTGGATATCATTATGTACTCACTTTGTTTTGTAATAACTGCCTATTTTCGAGACAAATATGTGCGAAGTCTGTTATAAGAGTAAATTCTCAACCATATACTACTTGTTCCTGTATAAAGAAACATGTTTAATTTGCCATGTACCATGCCTAAGAAAAGTTTAATTAAAACTTAAGTTAAAAAAAATAATAATCAAAGTCTGGCCAAAAAAAACCCCATCACTAAAAGCTACTTTTCTTAATGAGTTAATTAATTATATAACTTTTGTGATTATGACTTTAATGATAACTCTCATGTGACATGTTACTTCTCATAATTCAAACCGTTCCATCACAAATCGTGGCAGATGGGGAGTTTATGATCCTGATGAATAATTCAAACCTTCCACGGTCCTTGACAAACCCTGGGACACTTTTCTCAGCCTGGTGGAGCTTGTGGAGGAGGTGAGATTGAAGGAGGAGGATGAGGAGGAGGAGGTCATCTGCATCATCTGCTGCTCCATCTGCTCCACTCTGCCCCCAGTGGCCTGGAGAAGTTGTGATGCCATGGTGATGATGATGATGTCAAGGTGGTGCCAGTGATTGCGGCTGAACACGAACAGAGATGTGTGGAATGACAGTTCAGAGCGAGTTGCTGACAAAGCTCATTTAACTGCTGCTTGTTGTGTCGAGCAGCTTTGCGTTGTGTTATCTCTCCTGCAGCAGATAAGAGGCACCGGGGACGGAGGACAATCCTCACCAGCCTCTCTCTGCACTCTCACACTGATACTGCTAATATCCTGCAGTGTAATCAGATATCACAAAGGAGGATGCACCAGAGGAGCCTGTTACGGACACTGTGTCCTAACTACGTCTCGGTGGTAAATTAGGTTTGTGTTTTCAGAAGCAATGCATCCAAAAATGAGTCACACTTCCTTCCTCTGCTCGTACTGTGCTCTTTCTCTGCTCTATCGTCTTCCTTTGTACTGTGACTACAATGGTTCTTTACCTCGAGACAGGCCTCTACAAAAGATCCAATTAAGACGCTGACACACACACACACACAGACAGACACACACTTACACACACGCACCTGCTGTGTGAGATGAAGCGTTGTGTTTGTACCACTGATGAACTGAGTGAGTGTTCATCTTTGGTTGCACATAATAAACCCATATTAGCATAGGACACATTATAACTGCACAATGCAAGTATGAGGAAGTATCTGGGCCTATGGCTATATCTATATGTTTATCTTTATTTATATTCTTATTCATCTATGTCTATACATCTACATCAACATCTATATCTTTACCTTTATATATTTCTATATCTATATCTAAAATGGACTCAATGGTATTGTATTTATTAAGAACTTTTCTAGTCATATCCCATGAAGTGATTTACAGTACAAGTCACATTCATCCATTCATGCACACAATTATACACACAGAGCACTTTATCTTTAACACAATTCATACACTCTCTGCACTCCTACCGGGGATCGAACCTTCAGGTTAGTGGACGACCCTCTCCACCTCCACCCACTGTATCTACTTGAGGTTATCGTATAAAACTCACATGAAGCTCAGTGTGATCAAACCTTTGTTAATAAACACTATAGTTTCTTGCAAAATGTCACTTTATAAGCAAAAGGAAGAAAGAAAAACTCTCATGATCGTTTCTGTGCTTCCTGCAGCAGATACACTCCATGTTGTGTAGAGATTGATTTGTTGTGTACATGTTATTCTGTGTTTTCCAGCGAGCGACTCGGTGATGGTTCGGTGTAAAGAAGCAGCAGGTGACGCTTCACACTGTGCTGAACACGTTGCTGTGTCGCTGCAGGTGAACGTCCCTCACTCCCTCTCTGCCTCTTTGCTCAGCATCCCTCATGTCTCTGTATCCAGCAGGCAAATTGCAGAATGTGTTTTTCTTTACTCCCCACCCTCCCCCCTCTTCTTCGGCTCTATTATTTCTCCAGAAAAAAGAAACAGTACAACCAAACTTACTTGTTGCAGCAAAGCCTTTTCTTCCTCGTAGAGTTTGTCTGCACCCCAGGTTCCCGGCTCAACCGCTTCCAGCCCAAATGTCTCCTCTTGTGATGTTGCTAATCCGCACGCTGTTCCCCCCCCCCCAGCGTGATCCCAGCAGCTCGGGCTGTTCCCCCTGTTTTTTTTTGGCTCCTTTTTGGTGGATGAGCTGCTACTGGGGCATTCAGCTTAAACACCTGCTGTGTCTTGTCTCTGATGTGTTCGGGGACCTCTGCCGGGCCGGATGAAATCATCTTGAAAACACTTCCCCCAGGTCAGTCGTTTGAAGGTCGACCGGAGGTCATCTCGGGCGATGTAACTCTGAGCGTTAACATTCTCCAAAGGGCATGTGGTGACGGAGACTTTCTAGCAGGCTGTGCCTCCGAGGCCCATCGTCTTTTCTGCATTCTTATCAGTGCATCGTTACAAAATATAGCATGCAACAATGAAACAATACTTAATGAATTATACATCATGATTCTCTGCTGGGTTTTGACCCCGTGTGTCTCTCCAGTGCTCAGACAATCTGCCCGGAGCTTGTTCAGCACTGAACCACATGGTTTTCAAGGTGAGGATTGTCCACTGTGTCTTGCCTTCTTCAATAATTCAACTTTTGTTTCCTGGAAAACCTGGATATTGATGTAAGAAAAAAAAATCTAGTGTATCTATGGTTTTGAGAACTATGAGTTGGAACAGTTTGATGCAGAATATCAGCCCTCTTCTCTTCACCTTTATTTCCCTAGGGTTGTGTGGCCTTGGCCAGCAGAGGTATGTGCTTATTTTATTAACTGTATTCTTCTTCTTTTTATTGATTTATATATTAACTTAACTTTTTATTCAAATGTAACATTACATCTAAACTAGGACCATCTACTATTTAAACAGAAAATTCAACGTGGTTTTACAGATGCTGCTGTTTTCATGTTGTCAGACTCTGAGCTGCGATGGAAGCACAAACTCAGTTTCAGTGTTGACTCGTTCTATTTTCGTCAGTTGATTTTCTCTGTCCTCTTATGATCCAGACAACAATGCTAACTCATTTTCATTCCATGCATAATTGACACCTATCTCACTGTGAATGAATACTTCACTGCAGATACATTCACAGCCTTGTGAGTTGAATGTCAGTTGTTCAATTCTGAGTTATTTTATTTTAAGTGTTCTGTAAAAAGTGAATTGGACCAGTGAATTATTAATTAATGATTAGATTATTTTGAAAAGATTTAAAAATAGATAGAATAAAGAGTTTTGTAAATCATTGGACCACATAAAAATATTGTTGATTAAATTAAACCAAAGGTTAACGATTCTTCCCTATGAAGTTACGTGAACACTACACATAATACAGAATTAAGTGGTTATTGAGTTTTAATCAGTGCATGTATGTATCAGTTTGCTAGTTATATGTTCATTTTAGAACCATTTTGGAGCTAATGTAAAATAGAAAAAAGGAAAATAGAGTAGAATAGAAAAAACCTGTCTATTTATTATTTAGCACACTGATATTCTCATCCAGCTGTCATGGTATCATCTCATCAGCTTTTGTTTATCTGTTAGCAATTTACAGAAAAACAACTGGACTGTGATTCCACGAAACTTGGTAAACGGATGTAATATGGTTAGGGGATTTTTCATGGGGTTTGCATATAGATCATATCCAGCTTACTGTTAAACTGATAAAGTTTGTTGTTCTTTCATGATGACTTCCTTCTTGCTCTCAACAAGTTCATCAGTAGCTATTCTCCAGATTTTCCAAAGAGAACCAATTCCTCCTGAGATTCACTTGATTTAAAACACTGCTCCCTGGGAGGAGCAGCCACAGGGGAGATACCTGTGGACTCACATGTGCCGTCCCTCACTCCTATGATCCCACTCTGTGACAGAATTAATATGTTGGAAATATTCCCCGGTTTAATGGGCTTGAAGAAAGCTCGTTATCAGAGCTGGGTCACGCATGAACGTTTCACTGCAGGTCCGGGCTACTTGTCATGGATGTGGCGTGCGAGGTGACAGCGGGATCTCTTCAGTGTGAATTGTTTGGTTTGAATCAGACGGAGAGAGATGGATACAGAGAAAGAAGGAGCGATAGACGTAGAGAGCCCCATTGGCATTACTTCCCTTTAATCCTCTTTGCACAACACCTGGCTGGCATACTAATGACGGAGAAATGACCTAGATTTCTCTCCTCGCACATTTACACTCACGGCAGCAAACAATGAATGACTCGGTTGGATTTTGTCTTTGAGTGATCGCTGGTGTTTCTCCTGAAGGAGGCCGAGCGTGGATATTCAGACTCTGACGCTATAATAAAATCGCTTCCTGATGAATCCAATCGATGCTTTGGAGAAAGACAAATAAAAATCATCCATGTGATGTCTTTTGATAATGCACACATCCCTGTGACAGCATCCTGCAGAACAAACAGGTTCCAAGTAAGGAAAGTGAAGGAGCCGCAGTTCTAACATGGTGACACGTTGATGTGACGCTTGTTCAGGGCTATTTTTACTGTGGCTGTGTTTAGACACGTCGTCTGTTCACACTGGAATGCAGCGCACGGTTGAACTCACTACGACAAAACATAACACCACTGACAAGATCTTTGTGGGGGTGTGGGGGGGGGGGTCTGCAGGACTGGGGCTGAGTTGGACGAGGGAGTGTGATCGGAGTTGTTTTACTCTTAACTTTGTCTAGAAGTACAACCTGTTAATGCTATTCTGCTCAGCAGCAGTTGTAACTATGTGATGTTAAACACTTCGTCTGAACCGCACATCTCCAGAGTCATCCAATTTTCAAATCTGTCTGTCTGTGTTTGGAAGGAACAGCTGCAGAGAAGTGTGTGTGTGTGTATGTGTTTGTGCGTGTGTGTGTGTGTGTGTGTGTGTGTGTGTGTGTGTATGTGTGCGGCCCAGGTATTACTCATATTGTGGGGGATTGTGTATATATATATTATGGGGACCTGTCTTCCTTCTAGGGACAAAAAGTCCCCACAACGTAAATCATTCCAGGAAATCAATGTAAGTCAATGTAATGTGCTCTGAGGTCATGGAGACATGGCTGTTTGTGTGTGTGTGTGTGTGTGTGTGTGTGTGTGTGTGTGTGTGTGTGTGTGTGTGTGTGTGTGTGTGTGTGTGTGTGTGTGTGTGTGTGTGTGTGCATGTGTGTGTGTGTAAATGTACACTTTCATACATTTACCATTAGATTATATAGATATATATGTTTGTATATATGTGATGTTGAAAAAAACATAATTATGATCATGCGGAATCACTTAACTTCACATGATCTCTATTTAGATAAAGCTTTGTCTAGTCTTGATGACAACTCAAAGTGTTTTACAGGAAATAGTCAGATGCTCTTTGGGGTTCAGGATCTTGCCCGAGGACACTTCGGCACACTGAATGGGTGAGACTGGATTTGAACCACCGGCCCTGCTCAGTAGACGACCAGCTGTTACTCCTGAGCCACAGCCGCACATGAATTATCCATAGTGGTGTGTACATCTTATGAGAAATTTGCTTGCACAGCGAACCATGGCTCGTTTACAGTATTTTGTCTGTTGATTCAAAAACATGCATTCCTGTAAGTGAATACAGAAGAATACTATCACTGTACAAAACTGTGCAAACTGGTTTTCCCATTTCCATCCTTCTCCTCTCCACTGATCCGTGCGCCCCCTCAGTTTATCTTTTCTTCATCTCCACTCTTCTCCTCCTTCCTCCGTCCCGTCACCTCTCCCCCATCTCTCGTTTCCCTCCTTACTCATCCGTAAACGTGGAGGAATGTTATTTCCCCCGGAAGGAAATTTGATAGGGCACAGTGGAACAGAAAAGAAATGCCACTCCGCACCTTCTTGTGGAGGCAGAGGGAGACTCGGGGACTGAGGGGAAGCCATAACTGATCCGGACGGGAAGCAGGAGGCAGAAAAACCCCTTAATCCCTGTGACATTTCAGCTCAGACTTCTCATCAAAGCCTGCAGGTTGCTGCCGAGCTGCCCAGGAAAAAGAGAAGGTTATAGCAGCTGAAGGAGACGCAGGCTGAGGGACGGAGACACAGGCAGACACAGACAGAGACGGATGAGCAGGAGTTGGATTAAGTCTCAGGAGTGAAATGTTTGGAAGCTGCAGGTCTTGAATCAGATCCATTGCTGATTAAAAGCCATGGCAACCTCCATAAAGAGGCCGGTTTCTCTTCTCTGCTCAAAATGCAAAAAAACCATCACACCCGAGCTGATGCTGCGTGCATACTGAGTCCGTTACCCTTCGGCTCTGCTCACTGGTATCATAACCCACACTTTTGACACCCGTCACAGGCAGCTGAGCGTTCTCTCCTCCCCTGCGGGCACGGCCTCTGTAACACCCCAGCAGGCAGCAGCAGCTCCTCCACCTCCATATCACCCCCCACCTTGAACCCCCTCCATATCTACGCTCCACACACCACCTCCTCCTGGATTCAAGCTCTGGGATCCCTGGAAGGTGGCACCTAGATGCCAAATGCTTTCTGCAGGCTTGAAAGAGAGGGAGGAAACAGAGGAGGGGGGGGACATGTGGTGCATTTTCAACTGAGAAAAAGACATGAGCCTGGCTGTGTTTCAAATAATGTAAAAACCCTTCCCTTTAGCCAATTTACACCGTCTCCTATCTGCTACTCACCAATAAACGCAGGCATGCAGTGTGCGCAACTTTCTACCTTCCTTTAATGTGAGTTAAAAGTGTGCCGGTCCCTCGCTGTGCTTTGGATGCCTGCCTGCCCTCGGATGGCAGAGAAATAACAGAGGGAGCACGCAGGCTGAGCATCAGGTACCGACGGAGGAGAAAACAAGAGTTGTTTTTGTCTCCGGTTTGACACAAAACAACTCAGATGATCAAACACGAAGAGGAAAAGAGAATCGGGCCTCAGAAAAGCAGGATAATGTCCTGCAGCCAGGAGAGAGCGGGACCAGAAAAAAAAACTGTGTATGAGACATTTTGATTGCATGCTTTTGACTTTCAAAAATGTGTGTGTGTGTCTGTGATGAAATACCCTCGGTTCTCTCTGCAACAGCCCATAAGCAAGGTGAAGTTTTTGTTTCAGCGCAAACGACTGAGGTCATTCCCTTAAGTACTCATTTCAATAGGGCCCAGATGAATACCTAAGCATTTCATTTATGCTCAGTGTTTGCTCGGAAGATTACATTATTAATCCATAGAGGACGGGCTGGGGGGGGATTACGGTTTGTGGTCGGACACGTTTAGAAGGCACAGCTGCATGGGACAAACTAAATTGAGGTCATACTCTTCATGGGCCAGGTTGCGAGTCCTTTTGATCCTTTATCTACATCCACAATGGCATCAATAGCTTACTGGAGCCACAGCTGGATGATTGGACATGTATTAAACTGAGGATAAACCACATGTTGGGTGCATTTTGTCCATGATATATTAAAAGGTAAAACCTGTGTGTGCACTTAATCTGTGGAAGGGCTATGGAAGTAATCCGAATGTACTGAGACGGGTGGAATATAAAGACGTGTACACTTATTTTCCCCATGTGTGTTTTGTCTCATAACATTTGAACACAACCAACACTGGGTGTATTACTGGTTTCACTTGAAGGGGTCGATGCTCTTTTGTGTTTTGACCAGTAGGGGGCAGCCAAGCGCGCGTCCTGAGCGCACAGCTGGGTGTTGGCCACACGCAGCATCACAGGCCACATTATGTGTTAATTCGTTTGTTTCGACCTGAGCAACAAAAAGTGCAAAGTCACTTGTTTTAACCTCCAAATTAAAAGCGTGTATAGATTGATGTTTTCAGCCATCAGAGTGTTTTTCAAATTAAAAGTACACCCTGAGTCCAAGTGAAGGATACTGCGGGAGCTCTCAGTCTTACAAAGGGCGAAAATGTGTCAATTAAAAACTAATTATAAAAGTTTAATAAAATTTTAAAACAAACAGCTTGTATAATAGTTGAAATATTGATTGACTTTCATTATTGTGTCATGCACATTATGCGTTCAACCTAAGACACCATCATTTAGAAACAGTCCACAAACAGAAAGAAAGCAGAAACCTTAGCATATTAGCAAATAGAACATTCTGACGCTTTTCGAAGATGCAGAAACAAAAGTAGCCAAGGTATAAGAATTAAAAACAACCTTCCCATTCTCTCTCAGTGAAATAATGTGCAATAAATAAATGATAACAAATAAAACAGACAATTCAACACTACTCTGTCCCAGTCTCCTTAAAATGAAACGAGCTGTATCAAAGTTCACATAGTCAGGGGCGGATCCAAGGGGGGAAATATGATATGACCTTGAAGTGCTCCTGACTAAGTCACGTAGTAAGAATACTAAGAATTACTTTTAATTATATTTTCTAAGCTTTTGTTGAAATACACAATAGGCTTGAACAATGAACAATTTTCTAAATATGTCCAATGATGTGTGGCTTTGGTCAAATGCAGAGAGCTATCAGTAAACAAGGGATGACTTAAAAGTGCACCTCCTTAAATCAGGAAATGTGCATGAATGTAATTGGCCCCTCTGTGATAACTGTGGCCCCTTAATGGCCTCTTAGAATAACTCATGGATATAAGTTCTCTCTCTCTCTCTCTCTCTCCCCTCGTTTCCACCCACAAGGCAGATGGCCGCCCACATCTGGTTCTGCTGGAGGTTGCCTCCAGTTTAATGAGAGTTTTCTGGCTCCGCAGTCACCAGAGTGTTCGCTCATTGTGGGATCTGATCTGTTTCTCCATCATTTTAAGGTTTCGACCTTATGCAAAGTGCCTCGGGATATATGACAATTTAATCGAACTGAAAATTGTATTAAATGTGCCGGATTTTTTGGTCACCAAGGTCCATGGATCTGCAGGATGGGTTCTTCCCTGACCCATAGCACATCCACCAAGTTTCATGGAAATCTGTTCAGGTGTTTGTTTTGCATAATCTTACTTGCAAACAAACAAAACAAAGTCAAAGTGAATTTTATTGTCATTCAGACCAAACAACAAGACGTGCACAGCAGAACCAAATCGCATATCTCCGAGCTCCATGTGCAAATATAGAAGGCAAGTAATGCAATGTACACTCCATGTAACAGTAATGTAAACTTGTGACAGTAAATGTAAACTTGTAACAGTAATATAAACTCGTAACGTTAATGTAAACTTGTGACAGTCATGTAAACTTGTGACAGTAATGTAAACTTGTATCAGTTATGTAAACTTGCCACTGGTGAATATCAATAAGGTGCATACTAACCTACACACATGGGTGAACACGTGACCCCCCCCCCTGCAGAGGTGTTATCACTCATCACAGATTATCACTGTGCACAGTTATTATTTCATCTCTCATTCCCCAACTATACAACTTCTAATATCCTGAGAGGATAATGATCCACACTGCAGCGAGTCTTCATCAGGCGGCTTGAGAAACGACTTATCATTGTTTATCAAATTAGCAGAGGGGGGGGTGGACTGGGAGGAGAGGGGACGGGGAGAGAGCAGGGGAAAAAAGCCTCTCCAGTTCCCCGGCTGAGCGCTGCGGCCATTGGCCGGCAGGCGTCGTCGTCCCGCCCCCTCTGGACCCTTTCCATGGCTGTGATTGGCCGCCGCGGCTCGCCCCGCCCACGCAGGTTAGGTTGCTCCGCAGCGTTAAGATGTTGAATTGATGGGCGTACCACCGCCGAGGAGGGAAGAAACCCGTCCGCGTTTCATGTCGGAGCCAACAAACAAACAAACAAAACAACAACAACAACACCAAAGAGCCATGTCCTGCCGGGGTTGGAGCGCATCCCGCCGCCGGCTCCTCCTCGCCGCGACCCCCGGAGCTCCGCTGCTGGTTTCCCCCTCCCAGTGCCCGGTGACCAGTGGGTTCACTGGACGATGCTAGTGCTGCGATCCGCCGGAGGAACGAGGCTCTCGACGGCGGAATAACAACAACACCAGGCTGCACGGTGCCGGTGGATGGTGTGCTTCGGCCGGATGTGCCCTTCTTTGTGTGTGCTCGCCCCCCGCCGGGGACTCGGACACTCCGGGTGGGAATAATAGATGCACCTGCCGCGAGGACCAGAACCGGAGCACATGGAACCCTCCGCTGCCCGGGACCAAGCGTGGTGAAGCGGCATCTGATTCCTTCTCCTCCTCCTCCTCCGCCATGGAGCTCACTCAGTTTATCATCTAACGCTTTTTTTAATTTTTTTTATATATATTAAAGATGTTCCCTTGTCTCTGGGAGTCGAACCCGGCCGAGTGTCGGGAGGAGGACAGCTGATCGCACCTCCTCTCCGGGGTGATCGCCACCTCCGCTTTCCCCCCGATCGGCTTACTCACCCCCCGGTTCCTCGGTTCTCCTGCTGCCGCTGGAGCTGGAGCTGGAGCCCGGGTCATATTTCTCCTAAGGGCCCTTTTTTAATTTCATTTAATTCCAAGGGGGTGGTGAAGATTCAATCAACTGTGCAGGAGCATCAGTGTCCGATCTCCTCCTCCACCTCCTCCTCCTCCACCTCCACATGGAAACTTTGATTCCTCCTCTCTGACACTTCCCTGGCCGGGGGGGGGATGATCCTTGGGAAGTAGCCCGATAAAATGATCATCGTGGCGGTGTCAGCGGAGGCTTGAGCTCCAGAGGGATTTGTGTCAGATTATCGCCGGACTGCTATTTTGTGTCCCCGGGTCACACTCCACTGAACCCGGCTTCTGATCTGCAGCCTTTTCCCTGCTGCCTGGAAACTCCTGCGAGGTGGGTGGTGGGTGGTGGGTTATTGGGGGTGGAGAAGGAAGCCTTTTACAACCCCCGTCATTCATGGGGGAGAGGTGGGAGAAACGAGTCTCACCCATGAGCGAGGATCTCCACCGAGGTGTCAGGACTCACATGTGAGGACACGCATGGAGGAAAGAGCCCTTGCGTAAAGTTCCCTGGTTTGGTTTTTACGCACGCTGCCTGGAATGCTGTCGCTGTGACCGAGCGGGGGGTGGGGAACACACACTTACACAAACACACTCACACACGCTCACTCACACAGACACACTCACACAGACACACACACACAGCAGCGACTCACTGCACCTTCCGGACCCGTTTTTTGACTCTCTCCACCGGGCTGGCCACCGGAGGATGTTCGAGCCAGGATGCTGCGCTTCCCGGTGAAGAAGATCCGGAAGCAGTTCAAGCTCCTGCTGCTGCTGGTGCTGCTCACCTCGGCCGTGTGGTTCACCTACCTGCACATCAACCAGGGCAAGACCATCAAGCTGCACTTCAACTACGGCAAAGGTAAGAGGAGTCCTCTTTGTCTGTTCTCTACTTTCCTCTCCTGTCCTCTCAGCCCTGATGGATGAGACCTAACAGTCCCCTAGGACATTTAAAAGGACATTTAACCGTTATGAATATTGGAGCGATACCTCAGGAGACAACACCATAAACTAGTGTAACATCACTATAAAGTCACATGGAGCCCCTGCTGGAATATAATAGGAATATTAAAGTGACACCATAAAGCCCGATATGGCCATAAACCCAACAGAATAGACATGATAACAGATAAGTCAGAATAAAACACCCTATAGTCGTCTGTAACTCACGATGAGGTCAGTGGAGAAGTTGCCTGAACAGCTGATCCACTGACTTCCTGCATCCTGCAATGCCATGGGGGGGGCATAGGACCTGATACTCCACCACTGAAGAAGAAGAAGAAGAAGCCTCATAAATTAACAATCGCTTCCTTCTCCAGGTCTAAGAAAAGATCGCTGTGGTGTTTGGGGCCAGGTCGCAAAAAAGAAAAAGCCAAGCCGCAGCATCCATACATTAATAATCAAAAGGGCCTTTTCATGAAGGTGGCCTCAGAGGTCACGGGCGTGCCAGCCCCACTTGGACAAATATTAGGGAGGTGCATGGGCAGGAGCGGTGGAGACGGAGATCCACCTGCTGCCGAGCGGCTGGAGCTGAGCACCGATGCAAAGATCCACAAAAAAAAAGAGAAGCTGCCTTTTAATGATAAAGGAAAAACGGATGAAAGGTGTCGGATGATGTAAACGCACCATCACCTACTACACATTCAACACGGTGTTGATGGTGTACTCTATCCCCTGCAGCTGTCCGTGTAAAGTGATACCGGTGATTATGATGTCCTTGAAGAGTGTACCACACGCACACGTACACACACACAGACACACACACACAGACACACACACTTCATTGTCTCTGATCTCATCCGTGCAGGTTTATTTTCCCAGCCAGGGACTAGATTTAGTTTTCAGATGATTAGAGACTCCGGGGCTGAAGGCTGTCACTCCGGGGCTTGTCGCGTTCAGTAACTGCAGCTTGAGTGAATTTGTGCGTTTGTGTCAGCGTTGGTGGGGGTACATAAAACGCACAACAACAACACAGTATCCTTGCAGTGAATTAAAGTTTTATGAAGCGTGTAGCGTTGTCTCAGGAAAGGCAAATAGAACATGTACATTATAAGCCTCATTTAAGCCGGATTGATTGCATTGCCCTGCATTGTGTTATGTGTTATCCTGAAACTGATAAAATGACTGACTCACTGAACAAGTGCCTTTCTTCAGCCTCTGTGGTTTTTGCCGCCCGCAGAAGATCGCTGCTGACTTTGTGCAACTTCCCACTCGAGCACGGCAAACCCCAGATGCCTCATATCTTTGTGTGATTATGGAATTGTGTGTCAGTCACAAGACGAGCCTTCTCTGTGACTCGTCCGCTGCGGAGGAAGGAAGGAAGGAAGCTGTTCTGCTGAACTGCGCCGGTCGGTAGCGTCTAATTGACTGTCTTCCATTTAGCAGGCATCTGAGCAGGTCAGCTCACTTAACCTCTTATGAATAACACGTCCCCTCTCGCGCCAAGGGTTTCTAAGTGAGATGTAGCCATTACTGGATATGGGGGGCTCTGTGAAGTGTGTAAATATTCATCCCAGGCTGGTTGTGTCTTCGCTCCACCCAGGACATCTTCATTGATTCTAAGCACCGAGGTGGGGCAGGTAGAAATTATGTAATTACACTTTTGGACCGAGTCCTCCTTTTTTAATTTGAATACGAAATGACAATTTGTCAAATTTCCATTCCGCATGTCCCCCCAATTTGGGAGGAAATGAGATTTATCGCAGCCAAATCCACGGATCAGGCTGATTGCTACTTGTGCTTCATCCGCTAATGTCTTATTGGCATGTGACCAGCAGGCTTATGAGAAATATAAACATCCTGGCATAAAGGGCCCCGTTGAGGCTTCACCAATTTAATTGTGAATAATGATTTGAGGAGCGTGTCGGAGACAGAAGTGTTTTCAGACTTTCTCCTGCTCACCTCAGTTTCAGCTCCTGTGTTAATTGAGGCAGCAGAGACCTGGACCTCAGAGAGAAGTCTCTCTTAAGGGCGTCCTGTGAGTCCTCCATGGCAAACCAACATTGTTTATGTTCAGCGTTCCTCCTAACAAACATTTACTACCTCTGTTTGAACTGTTCACACCAGTCTGCGGTGATCTTTCCCTTTAATTTTGTTCGTTTTTTGGTGCATTAAATCCACCAACTGTTGCTGCCCTGTGCCGCTGGCTGTAATGTGTGTGTTTGTCCTTGTGTGCACTCTGCTAGAGACACAAAAAAACGTGGCGCCTCGGTTGTGGAATAGTAATGAAAACTGGAAAAATCAGCCTGAGTTTGTGAAAGGAAAGCTTTCTCTTGTCAGGTGTGAATTGCCTCAACCCAGGTTCAAATGGGAATGTTGTGTTTTTTCTTTTCTCCTGGCCATGACTTTGCTGCACCAGCCTGACAGACACATTATCACTCAGGAGTCTTAATTCCACTTTGGTTGTTATGCAACACAATCAATCTCACACGAGTGTCATCAGCTCACTTTGATTCAGAACCGTCATCATTCACAGCGCTAAGCCAGACACAGCCGTATTGAAATGAGCCATGATTTTCCGCCGCTAAATAATTCAGCGCAAGATGGGAGCCGCGTGATAGAGCGGTGATGGAACGGTGATTCAGTTCATGCACCTTCTTTTTTTGGTGTGATTTTTTTTGTGGAGAGTGGAAAGGCAGACGGGAGGGAAGCGGATCTAATCTCAGGGCGATGATTGGTGCCGACATGAACTGTATTTGGAGAAGTGATGGATTTTAAAAACTTTAGATTTCGAACATAAATAAAAGTTCAAGATACTTCCTGTGGAAATATGTCATTGAAGAGGCAACTTTAGGAGATATCTTTTCCCCTCAAACCGAAGAACTTTCTCTCAATTTTCTCCTGCGTGATTATCTGTCATCTTCGCCTCTTGTGTCTGAACGGGAAAGTCAGACAGACATTAACACAGAACGACTAGGAGTGGCATGAAGACTTTTTGGGATGCCCTGTTATTTCACGAGGGATTAAATTATACCTTCTTAAAAGCCGAGGTAGATGTTGTAACTACGATGTCGGAGGGGGAGAAGCCAAAAAGCTAAAATTTAATAGTTTTCAGATTGCACACTGGCCAGACCGGCCTTATTTAATCAGAATTTCAATGAGGAAGTGTGTTGGCAGGCAGCGCTGCGGCGCATATTTGATGAGTGGCACATTTATGCGGCCACCCAGTTGTACAACAGCCCCCCTGTTTCCCAGCATCAACAGGTCCACTGAGGAGGAGGAGGAGGAGGAGAAGGAGGAGGAGGCTGGCTGCTTCTGCTGCATACAGCCGTCTATTGATTAACTGTGATTACACACATGCATGCACTCAGCCACCCCCACACAAACACACAAATACAGTTTCTTTGTAAGACAGCACACAATTCATACACGCACCTCATATCATCGCTGCTCTGAAGAGATAAGGAGGAAATCTCAGGGGCTTCGGCAGAATACGTCTGCGCCGTTGCCTATAGAGACAACAATGTGGGGGGGGGGTTAGTGTGGTGATGGGCTATGGGATGTTACAGTCTTTATTTTAGCCGGATTTAAGGGTCCACATGTTTTTTAAAGAGGCGTGGATGTGTTAAAAAGCCACTGAGAGGTTGAACCAGACAACCTGTGGATGCAGAGTCGATGTATTACATTCACAGGGAGGAACACAGTGGTTGCAGTTCAGAATCAACTGGAGGATTTGGCTTGTTGTTGTATCTTAGCAGCAACACCCTCAGGCTGCCTCGCTGTCATGGTAACCATGCCCTCCGATGTCACTTTCCCTAATTTTAGCTCTTGTGGTTCTCACGGTCGGTCAGCTTCACCTCGGCCAGAACCGCTCTGGAAGCAGAATTGTAACGCACACCACCTTACTGTGTGTGTGTGTGTGTGTGTGTGTGTGTGTGTGTGAGCGCTCACACACACAAGCTGCACCTTTCATGTTATCATTTATTCATGCAGCGATTAATCTCGACTGCTACCTTTTTCAGATTTGTGAATAATGCAGCTGCCTCGGCTCCCATCCGCATGGTTTTGATTTGTTATTGGAGGAACAGAGAAGGAAAGCAAACAGCCGACACGTTTAGAGCGAAGCAGCCTCCTCCTCCTCCTCTTCCACGATGTCGTGCTGTACACGTTGGGTGTGTTTCTGACAGAGCTGTATTTAGCTGCTTCCGTAGGAACACCGGGCCCGGCGTGGGCGCAGTCTGCGAGTCTACCTCAACAAAGTGGTTTGGGTTTGTTGAACCACAGACAAGTGAACCCAGCTGGGTGGTGCACGCCTTTTAAAGATCGCTTCCTTTTAGAGAAGCAGGGTCTTTAAATCACTGCGCAAAAGCAATGTTTATCAGACGGAAGTTCTAGAAAGGGAGGTGATTTATATTCTTTAGGACCAGTGCTACGCTGACTTGACGTTAATGTTTCTGATAGTTTTTCAGATGGAAGGTATTGCTGCAGGAGCCTGGACGATAAAAACACTTTCTTTCTATCTCTGAGAAATGATTAGATATAAAATAGATCTTTCACACACGTTAGTCTCAGTGTAAATGTTTGATGATATGACCCTGTACACATTTTTTTATATATATTTATATATTTTTCTACATATGACGTATTCTGACCCCCGGCAAGGTTATGCTTTCATCTACATTTCATTTTCTATTCATCTGATCATTAGCAGGAAAGCACAAAGCTACTGGACGGATTAGTCTTAACTGGGTGAAATGGTTTGTTATGGGTCAGAGAAGAACACACACAGTTTAGTTGCGGATCAGGAGACAGATCCAAGAATTTTTTCTTTTACTTTCTTCAACATTGCATTTTTCAAGGAACTAATGTGTGTGAGTGTGTGCAAATTGGTGCGGATGAATTTAATGCTTTCTCTGCCCAAAAATCCATATCGACCAGGCGCTTAATACAATTATGGCATTAATAATTTTACATGAAACAGCCGCTTCATTTGAACTGACTGTATCTTTGCTTATATCAGTTAAAGGGCTGTGTCACACAGACATAAACACACATGGGGCTTGTGGCCGGGGAGCTGGGATGGGGGGGTCTATCACCCACTCCCCCATGAATCTGCCCCACAGCTTATCTGACCAGACCAGTAAATCTCTACCACAGTGAGGTTGAACAATGTCCCCACAACAACTCACACCTCCTCCCCTATTACATTGTACAAGCTCTGTGCGTTTTCATCCTCTTGCACATGTGTTTTGTGAAAATAGGTCCATGTCGTCCGTTGGGGCAATTTAGCATTTTTCTGTTTACAATAGGCACTAAAATATCTCACCCTCGCTGCGTTCACGTACCCACGGCGCGTTTCACCGCGAGCAGATGTTGAAACGGGAACAAGGAGACAAAGGGAGGTTAGGATGGAAGGTGAGCAGAAGCGCCGGAAAAACACAAATCCTGAGTGTGTTAACCTCGGGGTTAATGAAATTTGTGTTGGCCTGCCTAACAAGCCACCATCAAGGTACCAGCTCTCACCCGTGCAGATGAGAGCTCTGGCCTCCTGCCACGGCTTTGCCGCAGGAGATTTGTCCGTGTGTGTCTGTGCGTGTGCGAGTGAACCGGAGATTTTGTGTAAAAAGACAGCGAGACGTGTACGTGTGATGTAGTTTGTTTCTCTGCGAGTGTGTTGCTGCATGTGTCTGTGAGCGTGCACCTCCTGCGTTCTTGCTGCCGTCTGCACTCTAGCCCGGGTGTTTAGCCGAGCAGAAGAGGAAGCAGCTGAATGATGGCACTGTCTGCCCGCTGGCATGCCTGCTGCGAGTGGGGGGGACGGGCGTTCGGGGGGAGGAGGGAGAGAGGGAGGGACGGACGGGGGGGCAGAAGAAGGACGCTCTTCTCACGCAACAGGTGGGACCTGCAGCAGGAAGCATCAGACGGGGACGTGGCGGTGACTCATAATAAACCGAGCCCTTCACAGAGCGTAATCAGTGTAATCTGTTTGTGGATGGAACTCCTACCTGGATGCTGGAGCTTCACAGAAGGAAGCTGTTCAGGTGCAGGCAGCTTGTTCTACAGGAGCGTCTGATAACGCAGCGATCACACTGTTAAACAATGCCATCAAGATTTAATTAACACCAATTTCCTCAGTAGAGTCTCGTAAAAAACCCACACAATTTGGACAATTTACTAGGACACTGCTGGGAGCCACAGAGGAGAGCCGGGGGTGAGTTTTAAGAAAATTAGGAAGAGTCAGAGAGTGTGATGGGAAGAGAAGGAGCGAGCCAGATAGACAGATGTCACGTGGGAGTATCGCCGTGATGAGATTCGTCACTTTCCCTGGGCTCCGGCTCGGTTCTGCTCTTTACTCCCACAGAAGGATTTGCTTTCACAGGCTCTTCTATACGCTCGCAGCGCCGGGCTGTTCCAGCTCGGGTGTCGTCTTACCGTAAAGTGATCCACTCCTTGCAGAAGACCATTTCAATCAATCCTCAAAGAGTGTGCTCCCCCCGCTGCTCAGAATGAGCTTTCTGTAGTGGCCGGTTAATGGAAAAGGTCACCGCTCCTCCAGGCTGAGCCGGCTCACAACAAAGGATCACAGGAGAGGGACAGACAAACCTCAGAGACAGGAGAGGCAGACGTAGTTGGAATAACAGGGTTTGTTGGTTGCATTGGAATCAGCTTTTTTTTTACAGCTCTGTTGAAAAGTCAATTGTCTTAAAGTAGAAACTGTAGAAAAGTAACTCGACCGAAACTTGCCTGTCCCCGTGTGCGACTCTCTGTAGGTTTCACTCATTCTCTAATGTTGATTCTCACTGTTCATCACTCGCTCATTATTCAGGAATCAGATCTGGAAGTGGGATTAATCTCCATTGATAAGAGCATTTTGGCCACGGACCGAGTTTCACATAACTTCTCCAGCCAATCAGCAACAGTTTGTGTTCATCATGCACAGGAAGGGAAAGGAGGAAAAAAAAATCTGGCACACGCTAACGGATAGCGCCAATTTAAGGATTAGCGTGGAATGGAGAAGGAGCAGTCTTACCTTTCCGCCGCTGCCAGACCATGTGGAGTTGTGAATGGGATTAAAGGAGCAGCAGACGGGTTAGGGAGGAGGTGAAGGCGAGAGGAGTGAAAGTTACTGGCAGTGGTGTGATTTTACTTATACAGGGTTTGTATCATCAAGAAAGAAAGGTGGCAAAGGCCAAAGAAGAGAACAAAAATTGAAAAAGAAGAGATTTGAAGAAGCCGGAGTGCAGAGCTACTTTAATAATGGAGATCTATAACAATAAAGTCTGCATGGTCAGATAGAATTACACTGGGATTTTTCTATGGGAGCTATGGGAATTCTCTCAGTGTCAGGTGCCTCAGACCACGGTCAGGACCAATGGACCAAACTTTAATCAGACCAACCACGCTGGTCTCGGTCCAGATCAAACAAACCAGGACTCGGTTCATTTGTAGTGTGACATTCTTTTTAATTTTTTTTTGGTCCACAAGCGGCTCACAGGATTTTAATTTTGCTGGTAGTAAAACAATATGTGACAAAGGAATTAACTAAGTGAGCAGGTACATTAATTCCCACAGTTCCAACAAAGCTTTTGTCGATGGACTTTAGTGAATACAACACGCCTGTCTACAAACCAATCATTGTCGAGTACAGGCAGACACAGGCCATGCAGGTAATGATACCAGCACATAGATGTAGTACAGAATCCTGTAGTATGCGCCCTGAAACCAAAACTAACCTGATCAAATGTAGTTTAATATAGTGTAGTGTAGTATAGTATAATATAAAACAAAGACGTACCATGGTCCAGTCTTTTTGACTCTTCTGTGTTTGTGTTAATATTTGAGGATTTTTAGCATTATAAGGATTGTATATAAAAAGCTATGTTCAAAGGTTTAATGCCCCAGCTATGAGGGAGCATCCACTTCCATGCTGAAGCCCATAAGATGCTCTGGATTCTGTATTTTGTGTTCCAATATCCACAATATATTCTTTTCACACACATCCGGCTGCCGTTCAGATAAAACCAGTCCCTGTGCTTTACATCGAGGAGTAAATCTGAAAGGATGTAAACAGCCAGAATGTGATGGTGGAGGTGATAATGTTCCCCCCCGCTCCGCAGCAGGTCGACAGCGCTCGCCTGCTGTCGGCTTCCAACGGAGGAAATCTCCTGGCTATTTTTTTTTGGCGTCTCAGTTGAGCTGAATGCCCGGCGTTCCCTTCATGACTTCTCTTCTTTCATCGTTGCGGCATGTTTTTCATCCCATCTCGAATTTCCTCTGGTTCCATCTCACCTAGCGTCCAAGTTGTGTCTCACATCTGTCTCTCTCTGCAGCTTCGTCTTGTTTTTTTGTTCTTGCGTCTCAAAGGCCTTCTCTCCAGCTTGATTACCATGTGCGTTGCTCTGTGGAGGAGCGTGGCAACGCTCTCTGAGGGCTGTCACACATTTCTCTTTTTTTCCCACTGTAGCCAGTCGGGGGGGAAAGATGTTCAAGAGAAGAAGAAAGTGTCCTGTTTACTCTGGAGCCGTGTTTGTGTTTCTGTTTGTACAACTGTGTATACTTGCTTTGAGTTGTGCCAGTGTGCGCTGAATTTTAACAGTTCTTTAACTTCTTAACTTCTCTATAATTCACTGTGATTAAAAACCCTGCTTTAGTATTCACTGTACCATCCTGAAGGTTCTTGTTTATCCCTCTGGTCTCTCAATCACAGAGAGCTGATAGGAAACCACGACTGTTGATGTTTTGATTTTTTTTCTCTTTACTGACAAACACTTTGTTTTTAATAGCTTTGTTTTATTTGTGACAACTGCTAGAGGGGAATAGTTTCAGGCAAAAGGAAGGGTATGAAACAGGCTGTCAGGAAAGTTTGACTGTTTTCAAGTTAACACAAAATAGTGATGGGAGGTACTTTCTAACGAAACAAACACTGTTCCCAAATCACAAAGTTTTCTTCCAGCATCATTGTGGATTAAACATTTTTTTGTGATAGGTTAAAATACTGAAACGGACTCTTTAACTGCCCAAAATCGATTTTCTCCACCGTGGCTCAACATCTTGGGAAGGCCGAGTCTCTCACCTTAAATCCAACCTCTACATGTCACACGGCTGGGTTCAGGCCAGCTCATCAAATCGCAGATGAGAAAATCACTCTTAAATCTCAGCTGCTGTTTAAGTACAGTAAATCTGTCTAACTGGCTGCATCCAAGGGCTCTGCAATAAATTCCTCCCTCCGGGGCAAAAAGTCACACTGAGCTGAGAACCATCTTGATAGGCTATCACATCGGATCGCCCAGAACTCAAGTGGCCTTTCTTCCACTCGAGGTGCGGTGTAGGCACATGCAGTTCCTGGAAATGTGGACTTGACCTTTGTTTCATGCTTCGTGAGTGCTCAGCTGTTCACCGGTAAGACGAGGGATTACTTTTCTGAGAAGAGCGATAAGGTGGAACTGTTTGAGCAATGTTTTGCATTCACCACTGGTGGTCGAATCGGAACTGATAATCAATCAGTAGGCATACGTGTTTGTCTGAGTCATAATTTCCACACGACTCAATTATGCCTTTCCTTCGGTGCAGATCTACAGTTTTTTAAGTAAACCCGGCTCCAGCAGCGCCTCCAAAGTTCTCAGTTTTAGGTGCCTGAGAACCACAGACTTGTGTGGACAGCAGGAGTAAACACTGCAACGTGTTTTCAAACTAACATGCGGTGGTGTGAATGTAACCTCTCTGTCTGAAATTCCTTGTTTTGTGTGTTCCACCTCCCTCTCAACCACTTTTACATTTCCGCACACCAAGCTCACCACTTTGGCGATGGAGTTTCCAATTCAAGCCGAGTTTTGATCATCTCTCTCTCTCAGGCTATTTCCGCCTGAGAGATATTTCTGCCATTTAGTTTGAGATGTGTGCGTCAGGAAGCCGCTCTGTTTTTCATGTGTTTTCTGCTGAAAGTGCACCCAGTGACATTGTGTCATTTCAGCAGTAACTGTCTTGCTCGGAAAAGAATGAGGCGGCCATCTGAGAGGACATTACGAAAAACCTGCATTGACTAAGATCACCGCACTTGCTGTCACCTCGTACTCAACCCTCTTATCTCCCACTTCCTTCCTGTTTGGTAATATTTCCCATACGTCTCAGCCTAATGCAAGCTTTTCATATGGCTGCACTTGACGTGGAGATCCACCTTCTTCTGCAAAGCAAGAAGATTCAGCTCTGTTATCAATCTGTCAGGCGGCCTCCCGCCCGGCTGCTGGAAATGACGGCACAGGCCGACGACATTGTTGCCAGGCACCATGACGCCCATCCAGATACCAGACATTATGTGTTACAGAAGACAGGGGCTCTTTATATAGCATTACTTTATTTGTCTGTATGTTTCTGTGAATATCATAGAACACAACAGAGGGCCGGTTGATTTCAAAGAGCAAATATGAGAGGATTGTATTTTCCTAGTCATTTCTCTGTATCTGTACGAAAGCCAGTCTTTGTTGAATACAAGTCAATTATCTATTTTAGGTAAAGTAGGTAAATTATGAGTAATTGCTGTTTTTGTTGCTGCCGTCAGTGCTGTTGTGGCAGATGTACTGTCATGTGTGCAGCTTAAGTGGCTTTGCTCTCATATTCCATCATCTCTAAGCTTGTTGTTTGTTGCTCTCTTTTCCCTCCTAGTTTTTTTATTTCGCTCAAACTTTCTTGCTTTTTGGGTATCGGGTCACAACTTTTTTTCATTAAATTGATTGGGAAGGTTTTCAATATGCTTCCATCTTGAAACACTCATCGAAAGAGCGGAAATTTTATATTTTCATATTGCGGAGGGAGGATAGGACGATTTGCAACGAGCCAATGGGTATAACAACAAACATTTTTATGACCACATCATTGTGTACTAGAGTACAGAGGAATGAGAAATCCAGCCAAAAGCTTCTATATATTGAGTCCTGAATAAAAAAAGCACAATTTCTAATGTGCTGCATTGAAAGTGGGTGTGACATTTTATATAGATTTGTTTACTCGTAGAGCATGCATCCACATTTACACCTGTATGTAAATAGAAATAAAACCAAGACAGAGATATATTGCTCAGACTGACCTAAAGTTCAAGTTTTATCGTGTTGTACATGAAAAATAATGCAGTTGGCTCAGTACAACAAAAGGCTTGCTTGCCGGCTCCCCTCCGTTCAAAAGATAAAACATGCGCATAAAAATTTAAGTGCAGCATAACATGCACATTAAACCGAAAGTAAAACCAACACGATCAAAATTACTCCACGAAGAAGGGCATTAAAAGCACAATAAAAAGAACAACAAACAACTACACAGCATAGATACATTTATGTACTGTGATTACAGAGGTTAAGAGTAGATGATGTATAACTGTTTAACCTGTATAAAGTCATCCTGGAATATGGCTTACGCAACTGGATACATCATTAAAATCAGAAAAATAACGTTTCCAATATATGCATGTACTCGTTAAAACACAACGCAAATCACAATGATCACAGCTCAACAAGACACACTAAGCCCAATGCACCAAAACACCAACACACACAATAAAACAAAACAAACACCTATTTGCAGTGCAATGGTGGTTTGGCAGATTTCCCGTAAATCAAAAAAGATCCACTGTGCCAATAATGACAGAAAAGCTAAAGCATCCCACTTTAAGTCTGTTAAGTGCAAACCCTCCAGGAGCTGTACTCCAAATAATAAGAATCCTCTCCAGATGTGCTTTTCCTAATCCTCGGGATGGATATTTTCAGGATGAAACAGGAAATGCTTTTTTGTGCAGGTCCTTTAGAAAAAGATATTGTCATGAAAACAGATATTGTTTGAAAGAAAAACAAAAGCTTTGGAGAGATTGTTGATCGTGAAAGTTTATTCTACCTTCTAAAGAAAACATCTTTTTCAACACTGGTTTCAGGTTTTATTTCAAGGTGTCATGAGCTTTTTTTAAATGCACACCCAAAGTTAACTGTGCTCTTTGACGTATTAAAGTTAGAACCTGATAGTTTTCCAAAACTCGTTCTGTGTCCGAGAGCTTCAGGTTGAGAAAAGTAATCTTGAGAGAGATACAGAATTAAATCATCTGCATAGAAAGACAATTTGTGGGTCCTGGATCTTCTACTGTTTCCTTTAAAGTCGGCCTCATCACTTATTGCTAAATCAATAATCAAATAGCTATGTAAAAAATAAGTTGGGACCAGGGACATGTCTGTCTACTTCGGTAGAGAGCAGAATTATTAGAGACAATTTGTCTCGTTCTGCTACGAGCCTTCAGTGAGGCATAAAGGATCTGATTCCAAAAATCCGGGCCAAAGCCGACTCTATCGGAAGCTGTTATCAAATACTTATGCTCTGTCAAATACTTTGTCTGCCAAGAGAGATAATCACCTCTGGATACAATGATCCACTGGGCACAATGAAAATGTTAAATAATTTGCACAAAGTTGTTTCCCCCGAGATTAATCCTGAGTGATCCGGGATGAATTATAAATCTATAGAATCTTATTTTAACGTGAGTGCAAACTTACAGGTCTGTGTGATTTGTACCTGCAGGAGATCGTTGACCTTTTTTATATAAAGCTGAAATTATTGCTTCTGTCATGATCTCTGGTCATAACTACTTCTCAAATGTTTCTGTCAGCACTTCACTGAGGATATGGGCCCTTTTCTGAGAAGCAGTTGTCAATGGTGCTCAATGTTTCACATTCTGTTCTTACAGTGAGACCAGCCCACACCCAAAATGATTTTTATATTGTAACAGCAGTGAATATGAGCTGTTTAATACCAAATATGTCAAAGAAGTAAGAAATATGGTGGCGTTGATAATCAGTTTTACTCCCCATGGGTTTTCCTTTATATAATATCTCTGTGCACTTGGCAGCAAAGCATGACTAAGTGCTTTTGTGTCCCTCTGACCACACTGTGAGCAGCATTCAGAAGGGTTGTGCGCCCATGCAACATCTATTATGATTTTTAAGTGCCAAATTAATTACCCATTATATCAACTATTAATTGTCGCTGCAAAGTAAGTTGTAGCAGATTGTCACAAAGCACAATTACACCATTTATTACGTTCTTTTCTTTAGTCAAAGGTTTCCTGACTGTTCAAACCGGGTCAACACCTCTAAACCAGTCAGTATCGTCGACGGCTGCACAGAAAGCACCAGAACGCCCCATGGGGATTTTGATTGTGTTCCAAAATGAATGAAAAGCAAGGACCAGATTGAACTAATCACAGAAATATGCCTTTCCTACATTGTTTCACACCAAGATCATTGCAGCATTTATAAAACAGCAAAGCTTGTTGTTGTAACTCTACAATTCCTTTGAACGACAACCGTCTGACAATCTAACAGCATTTGTCCGATTACCAAACTTTGTGTTGGGTTGGACGTCGGCAGCTCTGTGACCGACACTCAGCTGACTGCAGCGAGTGGTTTTCTCCCTCATTCCTGTCCCATAATCCATTTATCTGACGGTTAACACTTTTCAGACTTCAATCTTTCCCGAGCTCATCCTCTGTGACAGATGTAATTCTTGGCTGTTGGGCAGAATTGTTTTATGTTGCATTGGTCGTGCAGTGAAGACGTAGGAAGTGTTAACTCGTTTTCACTCGTCGTTAATGTATTTCCTCTGTGGCTGTGGGACAAGTTACAGCAGCACTCAGAAATTCCTGCTGTATAATCTGGACTAACAAACACTTTAAAGGCACAACACGACCCATAATGCAGCATTTTGTAAAGGAACATAGTTACACTGGTGCTCATTCAATTGAAATAATATCTGATAACACATATTTGTTTAGTCCTGAAATCCACATTCAAAAACACTTAAAATGTGATATTTTGTTAGGGTCAGTATTGTATTTCTTTGTAGTGCAGTAGAGAACTTTCATTAGAACTGTTGGGTCGAAACCTGCATTAATAGCTGAAGCAAAACAAAGCTGAACAAGGCGGACAATGTTACCTTGTGAAGTGCATCCAACCACATAAATCCACTAACCCATCTTTTTATGTCTCCGCGGCTTTAAAACCCTTTGCACGTCGCATGAACAAATACACAGAGCAAACAACAAGGCAGCAAACTGTTGGGTGTGAGTGTGTGTGTGTGTGTGTTTGTGTGTGTATATGTAAAGAGAACACGGCAGTTTGCCAGAGCTGCAGACAGCAATACTCTCGACAATCCTCTGCCAATGGCTAACTGGAAAGTTAGCTGAATGCTCGCTAAGACCAGTGTGGACATTAACGACCCTGTGAAACCTTTTTACCAACTGATCAGGCATAAACAAAGCGACCTCTGCATCCGTCCACATCCCTTCCACCTCTCGGAGGTCTCTCCACTCCGCTCTGGGCGGCACTGGCTGCCTGTTGGACCTTCCATAAAGTTTTACAACATCTTTACTGGCCCTGTCAGTCCCTTTACCTCGTACTAGTGGCACCATCACAGTGCCTGGGAGTGGATGTTCCGTCCATTAAAAAGCCTCAGTAGCCCTGACAGTCTCTCGCCCGCAGTCCCAAACAATGCCAGTCAAAACTCAGTCTTGCGGTGACAAAGGGGAAGATCGCTCCTTCTCCTTCACCTGGTATCGGCCTTGAATTAGTCCTGTGCCCGATTTCTTCTCCTTTCTTTTCTCTTGTGCACAAACTAGCGACAATCATGACTTTCTCCAATCTTTGTTTAAGCCGCCTACAGACTTGCTGCTCAGGCGTCTGAAAGGAGATACTCAGTAAGTTTTTAAAAGTGCATTGGATTAGAATCATTTACTCTACTTCTAATCATTGTTTGTGCTCTGGATAAATACAAAAAAAACATCAGTTAACAGAGAGTCCTTGTCGTTTAGCCGGAGTTCTGTCCTCGTGAATGGAGACATCCCAGACTGAAATGGATTCTGTTGATTACCCCGACCTGATTGAGACCATTCGTTGTGCAGGTGATTGCCTGGGTTAAGTTAATAGAATTTAAAATAGAGTTTTTGTCATTTTCACTCGAGCTGAGTTCACCCAACTGTCAGTGCCATGCTCGCTCTCTTTGCTCTCGTCGTGTTGATGGACATGTGCACTGCAAATGTTCTTGTGTTTCCCCAGTTCAGCTTGGTGCATTGTGATGCTGCGTTTATGTGGGAGAGAGGAGGAAAGTGAGGTGTGATGCATGTGGTGGTGGGTTTGACGCATTGGATTAAATGCAATAAGCAGAAGAGAAAAACTCCGATTGAATTTAAATCCTTTTCTCTTTGTAACTCCTTTACTATTATCTGCAAAGATTGACTTTCAATTGAGAAAATTCTGGCTAAATTCGATGGATTACAACAATGTGGAATCAGGCATAGATGTTTATGACTTAATACACCAGGGCCAGTTTTTGCTCATATGCAGGAGTATTCGATTTTTACAGATTCTGATTTTCATTATGTAGGTTCTGCTAAGGTCTAGAGATATTCAGATACTGACGGCAGCATGAGAAAGGCCTCTGATTCGGCTGAAAAAGACGGGTTGGTCATTGTGATTATGCAAATCTACTTACTAATGTGATATCATGTCTTCAAATTATATTAGGTTCACCTGAATATAACTTTTCTGGGAAATCATTTACTCTCCACCGGTCCCCAAACAGCAGTTTTGCTCATCTGCCACTGGCAAGTACTGTTTTTAGAGCGGCGATGACCAAATTACTTCCGGTAGTGTAGCGAGTTAATGCCAACGTGCACGGTACGCAAGAGATCCAGATTCGAGAGGATATGTGTTGCCAAGTAAAACACAATTTCATGAAGCATTTGAAGAACCACCACACAAAAGGGCATAGGGAGTTCACCAAGGAAAAAAGAAACGAGCTGCAGCAGCAAAATATGGAAACTGCCTTTCAACAACAGGATTGATTCAACATAGACGACCTGAATCTGACAAACGTGTTGGGTTCGTTGTTTTTATTTTGTTAAAAATGTACAGGAATCAGATCGGTACTCCGTATCGGCCAATATGCAAAATTCAGGTAGCTGTCGGACTAATATTGGAAGCCTCTCTACTCAGGTCCCAGACGTCAGCTGAACTTCACCCTGGAGCTTCTGCAAATCTTTCCCAGCTGCAGTTCAGTTTGCTCTGCCAATTTTTCTCCCGTACCCTCCATCCAATGTTTGACCCATGTTGCTATACCCTCGCTGATCGGCTCCAAATATTCTAGTCCGTTAAGGTAATAATTAATAAACAGCTGCCTGACACTAGCCGGGGGTGCAGAGCCTGGCGCTGGGAGTGTGGTTTTGGCCTTTCTGCGGGTGATGTACTTTCATCGCTTCAATGTGCCAAGGAGGGCAGCTCTTTCTGTCACTCTCCCCCCCTCAACACCTCTCGCAGTCTGAGCTCCAGTGAGAATAGCGTCCGGGTGTGATGTGTCCGTAGAAGGTAGCACCTGTACTCTGCCGCAAGCTGCCGGGCCCCCGGGTTGGATATTACCCCTGCCGGTACCAACACTTTGCATGCACACACACACACACACACACACACACACACTAACACACACACATACACACCTGCCCTCCGCTCATTCAAGCACTCTCTGCTCATTCATATTCTACAAGGGAGTCCTATTTTGCTGCCTAGATGCTATTCCTTCCGGGGTTGCGAGAGCCCGCACCTGTGGGGTACACACACACACAATTTCACACACACACACACACACACACACACACACACACACACACACACACACACACACACACACACACACACACACACACACACATACACAAACACTCACATGCACATTTGTGGACTGAACTTGCCTGCATGCCTAATATTTAATCTGTAGAGAACCGGAGGCTGGAAGCATTCAGGTTTGCCCCCTGAGTTCCAGCTGTGAGGAAAATACTGTGGGTGCAGGAGATGCAAGAAAAGGAGAAATATCATTAGACTGCAATGCCGCATCAAACTGGGACTTTCTTCCCTTTCACAAAGAATAAAAACAGAATTCTTCACAAAACTGTAAATATTTTGGGAAACAGTTTGTGTGCAGAAAACCTGGAATCTGCTGCACACTCAAGAAAGGATGTGTTGGGACACAGTTTGCTGAAATCAGGTGGGCTGTCATACAGATGAGCACTGTGTGTTCTTCTATAGGTGCAGTGTGTGTGTGTATGTGTGTGTGTGTGTGTGTGTGTACGTGCGAGTGATTATCTGTGGCCAAGCTATTATATACTGCAAATGACAGTGAAACCACCTGAAGCGTGTTTCAGCTTTCCACCGCTACATTTTCCTGTCAGCAGGTTGACTCACACACCTACATGTGAGTCAGCTGAGTTTGACACCACATCCCTGTGGACAGAAACACACACACACACACAGACACACACACAAAGACTGCTTTAACTCCCACACGTAGCAGGAGCAGCTCAGAAGATAAATAAAGTGGACACTACTTCAGAAGTCGAGCTAAAAATGTAAATTATTGCTTCACTCCCCTGTTCGTGGTGTTTTTTACACGACTGAGCATCTCCTGGTTTCTGGTCTCACGACTTTGTCCTCCTGATGATTTCAGAAGATTATCTGGTGCATGTCTGAAAGCACCTGAAGAAAATACACAGACTTTTTTTAGGAAGCTGAAATTACTTTGTTAGGTAACAAGAATAATGTGCAGATTTTTTAATGATTGAATTAAATAATAATCAGGCACCTGCTGGTGGAATTCCATTATGAATTCCACACCAGAGACGGATGAATAGACAGCTGCATGATTAAAGACTTAATAAGTCTTTTTAGACAACTAGCAAAAACCTCTGCTTGTTTTTCCTTCTATAGCAGCGCCAGAGAAAGAACAGCAGAGAGGCAGATGCCCCCCCGCTGCTCTGTTTGAGGAAATGTGTCTCTCAGCCCGGGAGCTACGACACCAACCTAGAATACAGAGCAGCGAGTCAATCATCAGGGTGAAACGTTCACTTTAGTCCAACTTGTAAACTTGCAAACTTCAGTTATAAAGGAAACATTTGTGAGGTCCCTGGCCCTGCAGGAGTCATTCGGGGGGGGTTTTCCATCAGCCTGCCTCGAATTCTGTTACCTCCAGGTAGTCAATGCCCTCATTTCCCCAGAAAATCACCTTTTTCGGCAGCCTGTGGAGAATAGGGTTATGTGCTGAGCAGGTGTTGTGGGAGTTGATGGACTACGAAAAAACATCTTCCGTACCAGGGGAGTGAGAGAGGAGAGTAAAGCAAAAACCGCAAGGACTGAATTCCTTCGATAGGCAAAACCAGGAGGAAGAGTTTCGCGGAGTCTCTTTTCCACGCAAAGTGTTTTATAGCTGATAAATGTTTGGACCGAGATCTGCCTGTGACGGATTGACAATCAGAGATTAAAGCCTATTTAAACTGCTGCTCTCCCTGAGTCTCCGGCAGCTTCAGGAGACCTGAGACGTCTCCGCATGTCCTGCACCGGTGACCCGCTGTTGAAAACAAAGACTCTGGAGTGACAGGGAGTCCTCGGCCTCAAGGTAATATTTCACTCTGTAGAGGACGTGAAGCAATAATCTGGATCTTAATCTAAAACGACTGTCAAGCTGTCCCAGACCCTGGAGAATTTCCACTTATCCCTTCTTTTGTTAAATCTAACTTTTATTATCCTGGTGGAACCAACCACTCGAGTGCGTTTTCCCTGCGGACAAACGAAAACACGATTAGGGAAATGGAAAGTTCTTGTTTTATTGCAACTGTTTCAGAGAAAGTTTTGGTTACTTCTTCTCTTCAATGTCTTCTGGTGTGATTTTCTTGTCTCGCTGTACAGACTGACCTGATATCTCTGGAGAGAGAGAGAGAAGCAAAGTACACTTTCAGAAAAACAAAAACAAGGCTCCGAGGTAAATCCCCAGTTGCTGTTGTTTTGACAGTTGAGGCTTAAAAAACATTATCGGGTTGATGCACTTCAGCATTTTCACATTAAAACTTAAAAAATAGCAGCAAAAAAGTAAAAATTTGACTTTTAACATATCCTCCGTCGGGTCAACTCACTCAAACTCTTTAAAAACATTCACCATCGTCTCTTTCTCTGATCGTGCTCACCTCCCGTCTCTTTCACCCAACCCCCGTGGCACTTTTATTTAAAACATTTCTCTCCCGGCATTCCCCCCCGCGGCGTTTCCCTCTTTAAATATCTCCGATCCACTAATTCAGAGTGAGGCTGATGGGGGTGTCAGGGGGGCTCCGGGGCAAGACAGACACATGTGGCACGCAGGCGCTGTGCAGATGCTCCGCGGACGCACACACATGCAGTCGGGCGGCGTCTCACATCTCTCTCACGACCATCTGGGAGTGAGGACGTGCGGATGCGTTTGTGGCCCACTCGTTAAAATCAAGCCGGCTGTGTGTGCACGTGGGCACGAGTGTTGTCGTTTCTGCGGTCACGAGAAGTGTTTTTTAATGAGGGTCACTTTATTTTTTTGCGTGCCTCCTCCGTCCTGTCACATCAAAGACACACACACAACATCAGCGACGACTTCAGGAAGAAACCAAGAGTGTAATTCTCTCATTATGCTTTGCCACTGCTTTTTACTATCAATTAACCAACGCTGCTCACACAAAAAACAGTGGCCACGCTCACTTTCCTGACAAATACTCACAAGCAAGTTTCTTCAGTTAAAGCTTGAGGTTATATTCAGTGGGTTCCTGAGACTGTGGCTGACTTAATAGAGGAGGAAGAGGCAGCGCAGCGTGTGACAGACGCCCAGCACCCTCGTATCAATATTAATATAGAGGGAGCGTATCAGTGACCGCCCACTTTTCAAAAAACGGCTCCAGTTGCTAAAGTAAATTTCCCCATTTCTCCATTGATGTTTAAACCCTGGAACCAGCTACAAGATAAATTGTGACCATGCGACATTTGATCCGTAGCATATCAAATATTTGAAAAAGAGGAAAGATAAAGGGCCGTGTATAAGTAAGAGTGATGGAACTACGCATCCCATAAACCATTGCGAGCCTACAAGCTGGTGCTGGACCTGACTTTTCACCCTTTGGACTCTTTTCCTCATCTCAAACATATCCAGCATGTTAGAAAGTGAAATCATGGCTGCACTGTGGTAAATGTAATATAACGCTAATACATTCCACCTTTTGATGATTTGAATGATTGTGGTGAGCATTTCCATGGTAACAGCCAGCTCCACCAATCACACGCCGCTATTGCACCAGCGTGAAGTTCCTTTCTTTGACATCGTGGAGAAAACATGCTTTTCTCAAACAGCAGGTGATATCATCTGTACTTGTGGCTTCTACAGGAGCGAATCACATTATATTGTAACAACATATTGTGGCTGATAATTAAAGTCTCTATTCAGAAAATGAATGGGATTTTTAGTTTTTCAGAACTCGATTGTTGAGCAGGTGATGCATTCAGGGCTCTGGGGCTGGAGTCCTCTACTGGTTTAACACCGATTTGCATTCCTTTCCAATTTTCTGTTCTGTCAATACAGGATTCTAAATGCCCATAAATACTTTTGAATAGATTATATATATATTTATGTATGAATACATACTAGATCCCTTGTAAATGTCTGTTGTAGCATATTTTCTTCAAGCCCTGCTGCACAGCTAGTTGTGCAAAATCAATTTCTCTCTAACCCCCTAAAAAGTCACAGGCTTATTATATTTTGCCGGCGTGTCGATTCACAAGTTGTCCCATTTTATGTCTCCAAAATAAGGTTTTCTCTCCCTCCCGGTATTCTCTGGAGCATCTGACAGACAATATGGGGCTCAGTGAATTCCTGAACTCGTAATCCAATTTCATAATTCACAATTCCCCTCTCCTGCCCGCTCGCCAAGCCGAGAGCAGCAGCAGCAGCGGCAGCACAGAGGGATATGTGTGCCGACGTGCGGCCTGTCAGCCGGCGAGAGCACAAGGGTTAGAGGTTCTGTTCAGCTGGCTGCTCTGACTGCAGAATAAAGTGAATGCCTGAAAAAACTTTATTTCTTCAGGTGACAATTGCCAGTTCCTTATCTGAGCTTCTTGGAATTCTGATGAAACCGGCTCAACTCTTCAACCCCTCGGATGTTGAAAAGGTTTTTCAACCAGTGGCAAAGGCAGGCTTCTTAATTCCAGCTCCTGGCAGACAGAAGGACATGAGGGTTTTGTTTACACTATAACTGCCATTTAATTATTTCTAACGGTCAGCCTGGTGCTCACTGGAATCCCAATCCAACACCATATTTGTTTGTGGGTGACTTTATACCTCATAATTCCTGTTGTTTTTCTCTAACCCGTCCTTTCTCCGAAGCCTCACCAGGCCCGGGCTTCTTCCTTTGGCTCTGAACTTGTGTGTCTCGTCATTCATTCATGGGTACACAAGCGTGATATTGAATCGCACAAAGAAAGAGAGCTCTGATTTCCCCGCTGGGTTTGCCCTCTGCGGCCCCCCCATCGCCCGTCAACCCCCCCCCGTCGGATGGCACGGAGACGCATCATGGCCAGAAGATGGAAACTCAGATGATGTCACTGAGGACCAGGGGAAGCTCGATTAGACAGCGACACTGCTCCTGTAGCTGTTTCATCAACCGAGTTTAATTTATTTTCACCCAAAATATGATGAGATAAAATCCCTATTAGCATGGGCTTAAATAAATGTATGAATAGAAGGTCATTGAAAGAAAAGCTGTAAAAACCTGAAAGTGAAAACACTAATGACCAATTTCTTTCCCGATGTGGGAATAAATATTGAAATATCCCCATGTTGCTGCCATTTTTACAAATTTTGGCTAAAGCTTTACTACCAAAAATCACTTTTTATCTGCCGCTCTAAAAACGACTTGCCATTTGCAGTAAGGCACAGCAGCTGTTCTGTAGCGGAGGAGAAGTGTTTTCATGGAAAAGAAAATTGCAGTTTTATCTCCTTGATGCCAGACCTGACATTTCCTGCCGGTATCTGCATCGGAACATCTCTGATGCTCCCCACACTTAGATGACAGATAGAAGATCCACCCGGGCTCTGCTGCATGCACGCTGGGATGGCAGAGTATCATTCCTGTTGTAATGATTTCTCAGATTTTACTCTGCATGAACACAGAAATAATGCATTTATTGCTTCGCTGGCGCGTGGCTGGATCACTCCCAAGGATGAAATCAAAAACCACTAATGCTCCGTGGCTACAGGATGAAACTCTGGCTCTGGAGCAGCGTCGGCCTTTTTGCACGCTCCATGATGAGAGGACTACCGCTGTGTGCTTCCGCTGCTGTTTTGCCGGCTTGTCAGCTTGATTAGAAACCCCCTTTGTGAGAGGAAGGTTCTACTGTTACTGTTCTTGTGTCATACTTCACGTATTCTGTCAAGGAATCAATGAGGACTTGCTCCTGCATTTGGCACTTTTCCTCTCTCTTCTCCTTTCTCAGTTTTCTGCGGAGGTGGTTTGCAAATCCATCACTCTGAACTCAGAGGAGCCGCGATTCCGATGGGAGCCGGTGCGCTTAATGAGATCCGGCCCACCAGCGGCGACCTCGGGCCAATCCCACTGATGCAGAGGAGTGCGTGATCTTTAAGAAGTCGATCTCCCTCATATCATTTCTTTAGGCAAACGCACCAATTGACCCTCGAGTGCATTTACGCCAAAAAACGCTGAGATGCAAAGACTCGTAGCAACCTAACAGTTTGTTGAGCTGCTGCCAGTTTAGTGCTGTGTAGGTGAGCGGGCCGTGCCAAGCCAATTACTTAACCCTGACCCAGGGTGGCAGGGAGTCAGACAGGATCTGGACTTACAGTGGACGTGTGTAATCCTGAAATCCCATGAAGCAGCGGTTCAACTCGAATGTGGGAGCCGGTGATGCCCTTGGCGCTGGTGCTGCAGACGCTGAGACAACTTTTAAAACTGCTGGGACTGTAACACACACACACACACACACACACACACACACACACACACACACTCAGAGAATGTAACTCTGATAATGATTACCAATGTGCCTGGGTCTGAAGTGGACTTGAGGCCCCAGGGGCGTGATTCTCTCTCCTTTACTCTCAACCCTTATCACACACACTGCTTCGGAAACTTATTGTTATAGCAGGGCTGATATCAGCTCTTTCTGCTCTGCCTAGAGTAGCAAGAGAGAGAGGGGGATGGAGGGTGAGAGAGATGACCCAGAACCATCTCTTCTCATTCTCATTTTGTAAACCAGGCTGTCCGACCTAATGTAGATGAACTTGAAGTCACGTAGGTGTAAGAAGTGCTCTGTCCACAGCACTGTTTTTAGATAATTTACTTGAAGTCTATTCCTTACTGGCTGCCAAACCAGTGAGGAGAATGCTGAAGGGTCCCGTGTCTTCCTCTTCTGTCGCTCACGACCTCTGCAATGTCTACATGGTGAATTTCAGCTGCTCCACCTCTGTACGGGTGTCGCATGCAAGTTTTGAAGCAAACTCCTACTGCATTTTAGAAATGCATCCAATGTTTTTTTTTAGTAAACTTTTATTTTTTTCGGGAATCTTGGAACACATAGTTTTTTGCATTTCCACCTTTTTTCCCAGTGAGTAAGTCGTGGATCTTGATGGATTAATCCAGCATATGTAGGTAACTGATATCTATGAGTGTTTGCTATTGGTGGTGCAACCTCATGTATCCTTTTATTGTCTGAATAGATTCCGTTTTTAAGTTTCTGTTCTTTTTTAAGAGATGGTTTTTGGGCATTTTGTTGACGGGAAGGTTGAAGTGTGAGATGTGGAGAGAGAATGGGAGAATGGTGCAGCTGGAGAACGGAATATTAAAACTGTAAAACACTTTGAGCTGAATATCACGCTTTTAGAAGTGCAATATAAATACGTTCTTTTATTATTATTATTACAATTATTATTACTCTAATTGCCCAGTTAGTGTGGCAGTATACATGACACAAGTGTTGTTGTTTTTACCCTCTTCACAATTATAAATAGTTTATTCTTGTGACAGAAGTTCTTTCTCTCAACAGGATGTGTGTCTGCGTGCAGCAGCTCAGTCGGCGCTTGGATCATTACAAGCTTGTTTGCTTAGTATTTGAATTTACATTTGTCAGAATTGTTAAACGGAGCAAAAATAATTGCGGCTCTCACAGTCATAAACGAGTTTGAGAATTAAGTTAAGCTAAATGGTTTCTTTTGAATTGAATAGCAGGGGAAAAAAAACGTAATGTTTGCGCGTCCCTGTTTTTTTAAAATCCCAACAAAGCTGATTAAAGCTAAACAAGTTCTTAATAATGAGTTTAGAAATCTTTAAACCGCCTGTTTTTATTTGACTACCCCGAGGCAGCCAGACACGCTGTAAACAAGCCGACTCGCGGGAAGTAAAAAACAAATACCGACCGTGGACGCTGTGAGAATAATGAAACGCGACTTCGGCTCGACCCCGGAATAACCAGCGATGTTCCTGTTGTGCACTTAAACCCACACAGACACAAAGGCACAACGCTGACCCTGGTAGATTTCCACATCAGTTTATGGAGATCGCCCAAGCTTTTTCACGACTGAACAATAGGTTTGAGTGGTATCGTGCGAGCTGGTGCAGGATTAGACCTAAACCTCCGAGGGCTCTGTCTAAAGCCTCCTTTTGTGTTTGTTTGTGAATGGAAACACGGCTCCCAGAGGTTTCTCTGCCCTCCGGCCGTGTCCTGCTCGCTGTCTGCATCTTCGCCTCATTTAAAACTGCATCAAAATGTGTGTCTGCGAGAGAGTAGCCTATTGCTTTTACATGTGATATTCAGGGATTCTTTTCTCCCCCCCCCCCCCTCCAGACTCTATTGTCAAGTCTACTTTACGCCAACTTTTACTGTTCTAATATTCTCTCTGGTTTAAAGCCTGACTGATCTACGACGTGAGCCTCTCACAGATCTATTGGTCTCACGGTTTATGTTTGCTGATATATGCCGATATATGAAAACTTTTATTTGACAGAATAAACAATGCAGAACAAATGTGCTTTAATGTAAAAAAAGTACTCAAGTTCTATATTTGGTTGTTTTTTTGTACAATATATTATTTATAATATATATATAAAAGTTGATGGTTTCTAGTTAGTTTCTATACAACTGATATATCGGCAGTGCCATTTTTTTACTTCCTAATATCGGCATCAGCTTCTGAAAAGTGTCCTCTGGATGGGAAGTGCCATGACAGACCACTTCATCTGTTTCTAGAATATTGTTCATTGTTCCAAAGAACAGCTTCAGCGTAGCGACATGACTTTTGTAACCCGAACACATGACTCCACTTTCCCCCCCAGTGTGGTTAGCTTCACTGACACTGGGCTCTACTACTGCCTTAAAAAATATAAAGTTTGTCTTTCATAGTATTTATTTGGTTAATTGACAACGTCGATGTAGCAAACTGCAGCCAGATGCTCTTTGAGATTTGAGTCATCGTAACAGCAGATGTCCTCTCGACTTTTTTTAAACATCCTCCCCATGTATCCACCTCAGAGTTTGGACATCCTGGCGTCTATTTGTGCTTAAACCCGTGTTTCACAGCGGATGTGACAGCTACGCCAGGGTAAACACACGGCTCCTCAGCTCCAACATGAAGATTCTAACCAAAATGCACTTTAGACTCATGGATAACCTCAAGCAGTCAGAACTAATGTGGATAGTCTGGTGACTACTTTGACGTCTACCTCGTGAGCAAGGACAAAGAGTCGCGTCTGTCTATCTCTCTCTCTGTTGTCGGCTAATTACACCTCAACGCAGCATGAATAGAGAGCAGCGCCGATGTCTCCCAGTCGTCCCTGAAGTTCCATTAGAGACCAGCGCATCTGCCTTTAATCTGCCTCCGTGTGTTTGACGAAACAGACAAACGGTTTGATCCATAGAGAATTCACCGCGGCGCACTCGTCCTCTTTTGTTCGTCCAATCACCCACTTCAACAACTGGCTGAGAGCATCCGGCCGGTTGTTTGTCTTTTCAGCTGGCTGAGAAAACACAGAGGGAATCAATGAATCATGGCAATCAGCGCTTCAATGTAATTGGCTGCCTCGGCCCTGTAATCATGCCGTAGAGCTCTCTGGTAATAATAGTGCCTCTCCGCACCCTGATCGTCTGAGGGCATCTCGGTAAGATGTCTCCCCACCCCCTCTTTATACAGTGAGGGGAATGTAGGCGGGGGGGTGGGGGGGCTCACCAGAGGGTCAGTCGTGCATGAACGGGAAAATAACCCAGAGAAATGTCTTTTCCCGGCATTTGATTTCAGAGTTAGTAATTACATCCTAGATACACAGGTGCACGGTTTTTGTGTGAGTGTGAGTGTGAGTACGAGTGTGTGTCTGTGTGTGTGTGTGTGTGTGTGTGTGTGTGTGTGTGTGTGTGTGTGTGTGTCTGTGTGTCTGTGTGTCTGTGTGTCTGTGTGTCTGTGTGTCTGTGTGTGTGTGTGTGTGTGTGTGTGTGTGCTTGTTTACACGTGTCATAGTCTCTACATGATAAGCAGCTCCCTCCATCTTCAGAGAACTTGACCTGGTTTCGGGTGTCAAGCACTCCCCCCCCGGTCAGAGGGCGGTGGGCCGGGCTCCATTCATCCTGAGTGGCGAGCGCCTGACAGCACCGGTCGTACCATTAGGCCGCGTGATGGATGCCGCGCCGAGCGGGAACAGATGGGCGGCGGCCGCTAACGATGGAAATGGGATTTGTTTTGCAGGCGTAGAGTCTCAGATGCACTGCCGGGACTCAATCATCCACGGCGTTGTTTTTTTTTTTTTTTTGAACAAAATGTATTTCATATTTCATATTTTTTTTTTTTTTACATTTACTTGGAGGCAGCAGAAGATTTAGTCTCATATTCCACACTCGCAAATCCGACTCTGGTTAATGTGGATTGAAGGGAGGCAAATTACATCAAGCTAATGTTTTAATTCGCCTCAGATATTTAAAACACTCCGTCATCTGTGTGTGTGTGTGTGTGTGTGTGTGTGTGTGTGTGTGTGTGTGTGTGTGTGTGTGTGTGTGTGTGTGTGTGTGTGTGTGTGTGTGTGTGTGTGTGTGTGTGTGTGTGTGTGTGTGTGTGTGTGTGTGTGTGTGTGTGTGTGTGTGTGTGTGTGTGTGTGTGCCTTGTTGTACTCTCTCCCTCCGTATTGTTGGTGTGTTTGCACGCCCGGAGCGAGAACCCTGCAGTGTATGCAAGAGTGTTTGCCATCCTCCTCGGCTGTTTGCACGGATGAATACAAATCGGGCCAAGTTCCTCATGACTAGAGATGTGGCGGTGAGGAAGATTCCCCCCCCACCCCAGTCCTTGGTCCCTCTGCCACAGACGCCGCTCCGCCTCCCGGCTGCTCTCTGGTGACACGGCCCCTCGGAGTCCTTTGATTCTTGTGTTATGAGCAACATTGTCACCTCCCTCTCCACTGTTTCCTCGTGAGCCTCTCTACGGGCCGGCGTGCGGGCGCTGGCGGCCCGGCGGCCCGAGCAGCGAGCGCCGCGGCGCCGGCTCTCGTGTGCGTCACCGCTGCTTGTTTCCTGTGACCCTGAGTTCAGCCTTCGGTGGTGATGCTGGAGCTGGTGTTTGCATCTGCTGCCTTCTCTGTCTCCTCGGTGCCTTTTCTTACCCTTACGTCATCTAATCCTCTTTCCTTTAGCTATGAAGCCCCCCCCCCACACACACACATTTCCACACGCCTGCTGAAAGATATAAAATAAGAAGTAGAGGAAAATTACTTCTTCTCCCGTCGCTCTGTCCTTTTACCTCCGTCCGTCCGCTCCCTTCCTTTTCCATTTCTTTCCCCAGACTCAGAATCTGGGACTCACACCTTTACCTTTTCGGTGGACCGACTTATCTCTGCTCCGGCAAACATTCACCCCCCCCCCTCCGCTGTCCTCTCTCCCTCATTTAGTCCTTTTACCCCCCCCACCCTCTCCATCTGCTCTCCTTCTCACCTCTCCATGCTCTCCGCCTTTCTCCTCTTCTTTCCAATTTCCTCCGCTCAAATGAGATGTTGTGCACAGAGGAGAGTCCTTATCGCCGGCTCCTGTCCGGATATTAGGGGGGGGGGGAACAGAGAACACCGCTGTGCAAACACCCACCCACCAGATTTGTGGGTATTTTTGTGTGCGCGTGTGTGTGTGTCTGGATGTTTTGCGTGCGCGTGTACATTCAGACGAGTGGCTGATTAAGGTCACCTCTCTCTCCTCTCATTACTTTTGCCACAGTCGTCCCTTCTCTCTCTCTCTGTCTCTCTGTCTCTCTCTCTCGCACTGTCTCGCTCCTTCAGCCTTTTCCCCACCTCGTCTGTCTCTTACCATTTGTCTCTCCGCTCCTGCCTCCCACTGTCTGTCTGTCGAGTTGTCTTTCTCTCCGGGCATCAACCCGCCCACTGCCTGGATCTCTCTCTTGCTGTTCTTTTTCCTTTTTATACAATGGGTCTTTTTCTCAAGTTTAATTGTGCACGCCCGGCCCGGCTCTGTGTGTGAAGGCTCATGTAGATCTGCAGAGGGCGCGTGCATAAACTGCTCATGTCATTCTTCTCCACCTACACATCCTACGCTGTGGCCCTTGACCTCCTCACTCCACTGTGCCTCTCTCATAGTAGACGTGCCCAGCGACAACCATCAGAACAACCTCCATCTGTGCGTCCACCCTCCCACTCGGCCCTGTTGTCCGGCATCACAATCCAATGTCTTCTGTCTGCGTGGAACTCACTTTCGAGAGCTCTCGGCCTTTTGTCTGAAGCGCTGCCAGTCCGCCTCTCTCCATTCTGCAGCTCTCCGAACAACTCAACACACTTCCTTCCTGTTCCTTCCCTCCCGGCACACGACGATCACTTTTCAGGAGCCCTCTTGAAATAGGCTTATAGCTTAATTGGATGGCAGCGAGCCCTTAAGACAGTGTAATGCCTATTAAAGTGTGTCAGATCAGTGAATGATTAAGCCGTCTTACTCGCAAAACAGCGTTGCCCTGTGGCGTTGCATCAGTGATGAGGAGACGCCACAGTTTGACATGTGGCGAATCCGTCTGGGAAGTCCTGGAAGTCCTTGTTTTGGATTTTACTTCATGACTTTACTCACTTTATATCCCATAGATTTAGGGGATCGTCTTTTATATCATCCCTACAATTGCTTTATTACGATCAATCTATTATAGACATCAATATTGATATTGATATCACAACCAAAGAGGTCATCACACACATTTTCTTGCTGAAATATTGACTGACTCATTATTTTTCAATCAATTTTAACACTATAACCAGGAGGAAGAAGAGAAAATTGGAGGAAAACTAAAAAGGAAATCCAGGCATTGAAGATAAATGCAATAAGAAAGAGGGGAGAGGGAGAGAGCAATGGTAAGAAAACGGATGGAGAGACTCTGTCAGGTTAATACAAGCTCATGACTCATGGGACCAGTTGTTTTGGCTCCACAGTGAGTGTGTACACCAACAACAGGAGAAGTGCGCTGAGCGTTGCTACGGGTTACAGATTGAAATATGCTCCTGTGCCTCCAGCTCATGCTCGGGTCACTGAGGTTGCCCAAGGCGATGGTTTTCTACATTAAATCCTCCCACAGGGTGAATGACTGGTTGCCTAGGGAGACGACTGCCTCTCCGACAGACCAGGGGAGCGGAGGCTGCTTCATATCGCCGCCCAGACATTATTTGTTAACTTCCCTCCCATTAATTTGGCCTGAGGTTGAACAGGATGAGAAAAGGAACCGTTTGCTTGTTCAGCGTCGTGTTTACAGATGTTCCCATCAGGTGCGTGTAGCTTGGGCTCAGAATGGCTGCGTAGTGATGAGAGTTGGGATGTGGATCATAACGGATCCGTCACAGAAGAGGAAGCTGTGGCAGCTCCACTCATTCACTCCCCTTTTTGAAACAAGGTAATATAGTATATGGTTGTGCTGCATAAGGGTTTATAGGCCTTTTATATACACAAACAATCCACTTCACAGACCTTTATTCATCCAATTTTGAATTTCAATGTATTTTTATAGATCCTTTTGTCGAGAAACACATTTTTACATCCAAGTAAAGAATTCTGACGTTTGCAGATCTAAGTGATGACAATGACGACACACAAGATAAAAAAAACAAAAACATGCACCCTTAAATCATCTCATATTCGAAGAAAGAAAGCTGTAGCTTCAAGTAAAATAAAGTAACTAGAGGAAATGTATTCCTTTCAGATATGCGCTTATCTGCGTTTCATAGTTTCTTAGTTAGTTTCTTAGTAAGCAGGATTCTGCAAGAAACTATTTTTAAATTTAAATTCAAGTTTCCCTTTTTCCTGTCAACTACAAAAAGGCCAAGTGCTGATACTAAAAATAAATAAAAAATCAAGTATCCATAGTAACAGCAATAAAAACAACAAACGAAACTACAGTCTAAATAATTGTGATTAAAAAAAAAAGACGTTTGTCAGGCAATAGGATAACATAACGCTTTTAAACTCATTAAAAAAAAGGTTAAACCATATTTTTGTAATGGATGCTAGAATCCTGCACGCAGGTATATACGCAGGCGACTGAGATATTCTCTCAGATCAGGTCCAGTTTACATCCAGGACATGGTCAAACACTACACACCAGCACGTTCTCTCCGCTCTGCTTCAGCTAAACGACTCGTTCCTCCTTCACTGCGAGCTAAACACTCATCAAAATCACGACTGTTTGCTGTCCTAGCTCCTAAATGGTGGAATGAGCTCCCACTCGACATCCGGACATCTGAAAGTTTACACATCTTTCGCCGAAAACTAAAAACACACCTCTTCCGACTGTACCTTGAATAAAAAAAAAAAAAAACTAACCACTTTTGAAAACTAACACTTTGGTAGCACTAAAATGGCACTTACTTATAGCACTCTGTATTTTTGCTTTATTTCGAAGAAATTTTACTGTCTTGATTCTTGTTGTTCTTGGTTTGTACCCTCAGGGTTGAATGCACTTATTGTAAGTCGCTTTGGATAAAAGCGTCAGCTAAATGAAATGTAATGTAATAATGTAATAATATATACGTGTATATATAACATCTGACAGAGATGAGTCCACATCGTCTCCTTTACGAAGTCACACGTGACTCCTCCTCACATGCACGTGTCCTGCTTCCATGGAGAGAAGGTCCGCTGTACAAATACTGCAGGTAGTTTTTTTCGAGCTGTTAAGAGTGAAGTCAAGTTCTCCGGAACTTTTTACTTTCTGGAGCGTGATGCTGCTGCAGCGGAGGCCGGCATTGGTCCATGTTTTGACACTTTTGCACATGCGTGACTTTCAGAGATAGGAAGGAAGCGAGATGGCTCACTCCTCAGCTGCTTTCATCAGCACCTCCGGAAAAACAACGTTTAGTTCAACTGCACGGCACGAAAAACACGTGTTATGACGTAACCAACGAATCATGGACGAGTAAATTCGTCGGCGACTATTTTTGTCATCGACTTTTGTCGACGACGTCGACTAATCGTTGCACCCCTACCCTTGAATAACTTTCTGTACCTCAACAGAAACACTTCAAAAGTTGGAAACAAGAATATTTTACCTTGCACATATAAATCAGAGTGTGCGTGACCTGACAGTATCCAGTCCAAGTCAAGAATGAGGAATGCACAGGAGACGTAACATCACATCTGTCCGCGTCTCACCAATTTATTCCGTGGTGTGTTTGCTCGTCTTCGTTTGCCAAGCTGGGCGACTGAGATATTCTCTCACTCTCTGCAAATCAGTGGTGATTGCGCGGCCGTGTCTGAGCTCAACACTTCACCGAGCCTGGGCATCTGTTCAATGAAGCAGATTAAAATGATTTAGTGGCACCCTCCACTCACCCTGGTGGTGGCGTCTCCCTCGACGACCACTCGGAGACTGAAGCAGAGCTGTCAGATTGTTTTCCCAATTATTCACATAACAACATGCAATGTTGGTTTTTATTTATCCCCCCCCCCTTCCAGCTTCTTTGACTCAGTCTCATTTTGTGTCTTTGATGTTTATAAATACACAGGGTTTTTTGGGGTTATTCGTTTCTTTTATTTATTTATTTATTTGAGCAGATGAATGTGCAAGATGTATGACAGAGTTTGGGGTTTTTGTGCAGAAAACTAGATTACAAAAGCAGCTTTACTATAATTCACAAACAGAATTGATTAGAGAGTTAAAGTCTCGATGGACTTTGAACAAGTCCTGTCTTTACTCAGCTCTCAGATAGATTCATATTGAGGACTAAACAAACGAAAGTTAAAACACTGATTGTCAGTTTTCTACATCGCTGAGCACCTGGTCGATGCGGTTGCTCGTGATGGAATGTGACAGGTGACCTGGATAATGTGAGAGTGAAGTCAAACAAAATGAGAAATCATGTAGAAAGTTTGAGATGAAGCACAGGAAGGTCTGTGTTTGTGTATAAGTTTATTTCTTCTTAATAATATTTCACATTAGACTCTACCATGAAGCTCTGTCCACGGAAGCAGTCATGTCCATCTTTTCCACTGACAGTTTTGATAAAATGCCCATATTATAAATATTGACATTTCCTATTTTAAAAAGAAAAATCTCAATTAGGGTAACTTAAGTAAAAGCAAAATATGTTGGATCTGGAAAAATTTGGTTACATAACAAAATGGGCCATGATTGCCTAAAATGTTGCTTGATATTTTACAGTTCAACCATAACGTTTTTGAAAACAACCATAACTATAAAATAAAACATGAATACAAGCATATATTTGGAAATTAGACTAAGAAAGTGTGTCTAAAATTTAAATTATAAATGCAGATCTTTTCTGCGTTTATCTTTTTTTAAATTAAAGTTTATATCGGCATTTATCGGCAAACATAACTTGTAACCGATGAATCAGTCGGGTTAATTCCACTTCATCATGTGACCTGATACTGATGCAGTCATTGAAACGCAGATCATTTCTGCAGAAACATTAGTTCAGAGGTCCAACAACTTTTCTTGTGTGTGTGTCTGCACCCTCAGCCTCTCCTTCCTCTGCGGTTAATGTGTCTCCTCCCCGAGCCGGTTCCCTCACCTTCCCTTTCATTTCCAAGCCGTCGTCAGAGATGTCGATCACCGGCTCGTGTTGCCGCCTTCGTATCTGCAGCGTGAGCATCCTCTGCTGCTGCTGCTGGAGGACACGGAGAGGAACACCCATGAATAATTTAGGCCCGAGCAGGAATATGCAAACGGGTAAACAGACACAAGAAACAAAATGCAAACAATTGCAGCAGCTTGCATGAATTAATTGCTCGGCTGCGCTCTGCGTTCTGCCTACTGGAGCCCCCCCCCCCGTCCTTCATGACTGAGACAGGGTCAGCGGGCTGAGGTGATTGTGTACGCCAGTTAACGGATGGTGGGCTCGCTGATGTGGGAGCAGAACTGCATCACAATGTCATGCATTTGTGTTTGCACAGATTTAATTCTGTGTACTTAGCTGAACAGCAACACATCCAGTTATTTGTTTCTTTTCACCACAACGGCAGCTTTGAATTTGCATCATCAAAAAAAAGTCAGTAATTGCTAAATATTGCTTTAATTGGACTGTTCGTTAGAGAGACGCTGACAAGGCACTTTCCTGCTCTGCAGCAAATGAATGGATTCTTGTGTAATGAGGTTTTTCTGTGCGTTATTTTTTCTATGTAAGCGCCGTGAAAGATCCACACTGGTGACGACTTCTGTGATTTAATTAGTCCACCGAATAAGTGCGATTGGTTTGCGGTGATTTGCGTCGGCCGCGGTCACACCTGTGGACGTGTCGTGGCAATTTCTACAATCCCACAACCAACGAGGAAACGAGACACAAATTTCTCTTACAGTATTGTCACCTTCCTTTAATGCTCGAGCATGGTGCACACCACAGAGTTTGGTTTGTATTATGGACCCAGATAGAAAACAGTTAATTTCTTTTATACACTCGGGCTAACCCCTCCCACTCTGGAGGGGGTTTGTTAAACAGGAAAAGGTTGATATCCTTTGATCACATGAATACAACAATGCCTAGTCGAGAGCAAGTCAGACCAATATGCATTCAGTAGTAAAGGGCTGTGTCTAGAGAAAATCCGGTTACTGTGTCTAGAGATTCAATCATGATCAATCAAAAGGGGAAATAAACATGATTATTATGGTCAACGGTTATATTTCCCTTACAGACGTGAAGAGTTGCTAACCGTTGTGAGTTATCACCAGTAAACCGAGGATGATGTGCTGAGGGGACTGTCACCGTGGAGGACAGAGGGGGGGTGGGGTTAACAGAGTGGCCCCATTTGAGGTTGTCACCGGGTCCCTGGAGTGGCGACAGCGACCCAGCTGGCTCCCTGGCCGACTTGTATAAGTTGCCGGATCATAAATAGCTGGGGTGGAGGAACAGGGTGGAGGTGCTTTGTCATCAGGCATTGACTCCGGGACCAGAAGGGAATTTATCACTGTGTCGTGATAAGACAAGGCTATTATTGTTTCTGTCCTCCTTCTTCTTCTTCTTCTCCCCTCCTCCCCTGCATGCAGCACATCACCTCTTCCTTTCCTCTCCTCCTCTCGCCCTCCTCCGTCCTCTTTTCCCTTCTCCTGTCTTCTTTCATCTCTTTTACTCTCGTGTTGTAACCCCTCGGCACCACTCGCCTGTTTTTCTTCCATTTTTTTGTGTTCCCATTTCTCTCTGTTGTGTCTGTCTGTCCTCCTTTCTTTACCCCCCTTTCTTCCTCTTTCTCTCCGTCTCTCAGCACAAAGGCGGTGATGGGATCAGGAAAGTAATGACTCCGGGGACGATGATAATCAGATAGTTGCTCGGACGATAACGACCACAACAGGGTTCTACACGGAAACCATATTTAAGTATTTATCGTTTCAGATGGCTGCAGAGAGTGATTGAGAGGAAGAGGGAAAGAAAGGGGGGAGGAAAGGATGGAAAGATAAAAGGTGTGAAACAAGAGCAACAAAGGAAAAGTGTGTGTGTGTGTGTGTGTGTGTGTGTGTGTGTGTGTGTGTGTGTGTGTGTGTGTGTGTGTGTGTGTGTGTGTGTGTGTGTGTGTGTGTGTGTGTGTGTGTGTGTGTGTGTGTGTGTGTGTGTGTGTGTGTGTGTGTGTGTGTGTGTGAGAGATGGTAAACAGAGTAAGGTTATTTAGGGGTCGTTCTTGTCTCAAGTGTGTTGAGGTTTCAGAAATGTGTCTTTCGCTGATGCACAGCTAAACTTTCAGTCCTCCTCCTCCTCCTTTCCGTTTTGCAACCCCTCTTTCTTTCCTCTTCTTGTTGCCCCCCCCACCTCCCCCCTAAATAAAGCCTTTCCTTCTGTATCTGGCTCACAGAGTTTGGTGTCACGAGACTGGAGACCTAGGCCTCAAACTCTCAAGTTTATCTAGAGTGAATCGTTCTTTATTTGTTATTTGTATGGATGCAGGCCGGATGCAGACACCCAGGACTCCTCTCTCATTGCGTCCCGGCGGCTCAGCTGTCAGCAGCACAGAAGACTGATGAATTTGCACAGAAAGGTCTCCTCTTGCGCTCTCACCTCATTTAGATGCTCTGTTCGGCTCTGACTCTCGGTAGCGGCGTGACAGCGCGTGAGCTCGGCGCCGAGGCCCGCGTCCCGCCTCGGTTTCTCTGTTTACAGATGTATGCTAATGAGCGACGGGGGCGTACGAAACCGTGCGACCCCTGCGTGCTCACTCTAATTCCTTCCCCAGTGACACATCAACTGTGACAGTCGCAGTTGTGCAGCGGCTCAGAGTCGCCTCCTTATCTCCTCCACTGTGATTGGAGCATCTGCCTCTGGGCGTCGCTGGCAACTGAAGGAATGTTGAGTGTGTGTGTGTGTGTGTGTGTGTGTGTGTGTGTGTGTGTGTGTGTGTGTGTGTGTGTGTGTGTGTGTGTGTGTGTGTGTGTGTGTGTGTGTGTGTGTGTGTGTGTGTGTGTGTGTGTGTGTGTGTTCTTACAGTTTGTATCTATACACTTGCTTATGGGGGCATAATTAACTTTTAGCCCTTATGTGAGATTGTTGTTACTGTACAATGTCACATCAAGGCTTTGCAGTGTTTGTGTGTTTGTGTCCGTTCCGGTGACAGCCCTGTGGATACTTTTTATTTATCCACCCAATCCGTTCATCAGTTCTTCCCATTGTTGTGAACGTGATATATCAAGAACGCCTTCAGGGAAGTTCATCAAACTCCAGGATGAACTGATTCTGGTGGTCACGGGTCACACAACACGTTTTTGGCCATAACTCAAGAATTAATATGCTAATTATGACAAACGTTCTCACTAAATGTCAAATCGGCTTAAGTGATGACATTTTAGATCTAAAAGGTCAGAGGTCAACATTACAATTCCACCGGAAGGTTATGCAAACACACTTTATGTCTTTTCTATTGAAGACTCACACCTCGACTGGTTGGTGGAGGCCCCCGACAGGAGAACATGATATAAATGTTTCCCTTTTTACGCCCGTGTCTCCATGGGAACCCTGTGTCGGGCGGCAGCCGACCTCACAGGCCTCCAGACGGGCAGCGGAGAGCACACAGGCGCTAAGCAGCAGCAGGAGGAGGAGTCTGACCTTCTCAGGGGCCGAGGCGGTGCGGGCCGAGTGGGCCGGCAGGTCACGGAGGGAACAGACTTCTTTGCTCCACAGCCCACGAACAAATACCAACAAGGCCGGTGATTGACAGACTTATAAAAGCTTTTGTCCAGAATGACCTGAGTCTCCAGCTAACCAGCCTCCGAAAGTATTTATTCCAGGCTCAGTCGAGGGTAGAGGGCAAAAGGGTATCAGAGGAGCAGAATCCCTTCACTGGCTGCATGGTGATTCCTTTGGACATTTCATGCACATTGCTTGAAATGTATGTTGAGCTGCCAGTCGTGATAAAACGATGAGTGTCAAACCCTCAAGAGCAGATAATGTATTTTAGAAACTTCGATAGAGCCCAGAGGGTCTTGGGAAAAGCAATATAGGCACTTCCTTACTTTCATCTTCTGTTGATCGTGGATGTAAATTTACAGACTAAACTTAATGGCAACTTTCCTTACATCAATGTCCACACAATACTGATTAATGGCTTGAATGTAGCAAACCAATAACACTCATCTTTCGTAAAGTGAAATTGAAAATTGCGTTTTCATTTCAGAAACGATCCCTACCACACGAGCATTTCAGCTCAGCTTTAATCCCTCTCCAAATGAACACCCCTGAAAAAGCACATCACATGACGACTCACGTGCACGCCCAGTCAGGAAGTCAGGAAGTCAGGAAGTCAGGAAGTCAGGAAGTCAGGAAGTCAGGAAGTCAGGAAGTCAGGAAGTCAGGAAGTCAGGAAGTCAGGAAGTCATGCTCGTCCCACCGGACACGGGCATTGTCGCAGATTGCTCGAATAATAGCTTGTCTCCTACACATGAACACGGGTGTAAACTGCAGCTGTTCTCAAAGGGGTCAAACAGGGTCAGCAACATTTGTAATTGATTTTCCATGATGTGTTTCACGCTGGTGGCCATTGTGCTTGTCATCTTCTCCGAAAAGGGGTCATGTGATCGTAGCCGGACCTTTTCAAACAAAAATGGGACCAGCAGCGTTTTCCAAACTTCTCTGTTTTTAGCATCTCTAAAACTGGAAATGGCTTAAAAGATCTGTAGCTGATGTGTTTTCGAACGTTGCGTTTATTAAATTTGCTCCAAAACAGTGTATCTGTGTGTACTTTGCATGTCGGTGTGTACTTGTGTGTGTTTGTAGCCTGACTCTGCAATAAGGTCATTCCATTTTTCTTTCAGGCCGTCTATTAATCTTTAAGTGCACTGGGCCTTGGGGCTCCGGTTTTTATGTTTGTCTCCGTCGGAGGCATTTTGTTTTGTTGTTTTTTGAATTTTTCCTAAGTGGTGGCTTTAGTGAGCTATTAATGGAGTGCAAAACATTACATGAGCGGGTAGAAAAGAGAGAAAGAGAGAGAGAGAGAGAGAGAGAGAGAGAGAAGAAGAGTGGGACCTCTTTGCCCCTGACCCATATTACAGCACATTAAGCACCTCCACAATCCCTCTCTGTCTCTTTCTGCTCTACACACCCACAGGCCTACAAGCACACTTTCTCTCGCTCTGTTTTCCCTCCGTCTCGCTCCCTCTCTCTTCCCCCTCGCTCCACTCTGTCGCAGTCCCTTCGTCTCTATTTATCTCATCTCCAAAAAGGCTTGTTATGCCCCTTGTCTTAATGCACTGGCTTCCCCTCAGAAGTGGCTGTTGTTGGAGCTGAACTAAAGGCCTGGGAGTGCTGCACTCCGAGCCGCGGCTATTCATCAGTGTCACAGCAGCCCTCCACTCTGCTTCATTACCGCCTGGCTAATGGTACAGATCAGTGCAGTTTATTTGCTACAATTAGCCATCTCCATTCGTCCGGCGCGGCCCCGGTGAAGTCTGCTACACTTCAGCCCCCCCCCCCCTGCTGCCACCGTGCCACCCTGCGTGTGTGTATGCATCGGTGCCCGGCCGTTGGGCCTGAAGCAGCCATTAAAAAACTATACAAGCACATCAGTCTGACAGTTCCTCCATTGCCTTGTGACAAGCATGTCTTTAATGTCAAGCCTGACTGCGGAGCGAGAAGCCATGAGGCTTGTAAAAGTTTATAAGCTCTCCGCTTGTAAAAAAAAAAAGTAGTGGAGTATATTGAAAATGCATCGCGGTGAGGGGGGGGGTAGAGAGAGGAAATGAGTGAATCTTTGAATGGCTGACTGACTAATGAGCGACTGAGTGAACACTTGTGTGCAGACAGGGGAACGGTAGCCTCTCTCCCCCTGGTTAAAACCTCCTCCTCCTCTCCCATCCTCCCTTCCTCCCATCCTCCCATCCTCCTGTCCTCCCGTCCTCCCATCCCACCCGGCCTCCTCCTGCAGTCTCCTCTTGCTCCTGTGTCCTCCTCGACTTCCAACTTCATGTCCTCCCCCGTATACCCTCAAGCATTCTCCACTCTTTCAACCTGTCCCCCCCCCCCTCTCACTTTATCTCTCTCAGTCCGTCTCCCACTCTTGTGTTTTTTCAAAAAGCTGCAGCCTCTTGTGTCGTCGTCCTATGCAATTTTAATCTCCTTCTCTGGCAACATTCCCCAAACATGCCGGCTCATGCTCGGCGTACGTCACACACACGGAGTTGTAGTTTTACTCACCGAGCAGAGGAGATCAACCCGGTCAATAATTAAACGGGAGCATGTTAAACTCGTCCACTCCTTCTCTGACTCTCAGGCGTGTTCTTCCTTCGCTCCCGGGTCAACGTTCGATTCCCGCCTCACGTCGTCCGCTGCAAATCCATCGTTCCCACTCATCCTTTGAATGTCTTGTGTGTTTCCCCCCCCCACTCATTTGGTTAAACATACACCCAGCGATGCAAATAGCCCGCTCCTCCAAAACAGCCCGACGCCATGGCGACGAGGTCCAGAGGTTAATTTGCTGTTAAAACCACACGTGGGAAACGGGCGTGACGCACAAGCGGAGCCACTTGATTGACGTGTGTTTTTCCAGCGTCTCAGAAACAGCTGGCCTGCGGGGATTTTCGGTGCTATAAAAAAGAGAGAGAGGGAGAAAGAAGGAGAAAGAAAAGTGCAATCAGCTGCAGAATCGCAAGCACCGGCGCCCTGGTGGTGAGAAAGGTCAGGGGGGGGTGGCCGACCTGGAGCTAACAGCGAGGCCACAAGTACGAGAGCGCGATGCAACAGTGGTTTGCTGAAGGGCTCATCACACCTGGGAGCTGTGACAGCAGAACACAACACTGTGCCCCAGTTGTTCCAGCTCCGAAAAATACTCTGAGGCTGCAGTGGTCACAGATGGTGGATCTGCGTCATCGGGCCAACAAACGTGGATTTGAATAGTGGTTCTTCTCACAGCTTTGTGGGAATCTGAGGTAAACGCTGTCCCGCCTGGTGTCGGAGGCATAGATATATATATAAAGACTAGATGTCTCATCTGCGTTGCCGGCCAACGGAGCCGGACGTCACCACATGGCGGCCATCTTGCTACGGGGCAGCTCGCTCACCCATAACATTGTGTTGGTAGTGGTAAATAACCATAACTTGCTCAATTTTCATCCGTTTTGAAACGGTCTGGTTTGTTATCAACGTCAGAGATGTAGTTATGACACTGCATAAGTGCAAGTTATGGTTATTTACCACTACCAACACTATGTTATGGGTGAGTGAGCAACCTCTGGCAAGATGGCCGCCATGTGGTGACGTCCGGCTCCGTCGAACGAGACATCTAGTCTTTGGTCGGAGGAACCAGCTGCGTGACCCCTTGATACAAGATGGTTGAGCTTCATTTAAATGCCCGAGTCTACGAAAGCATCGTGGACCGTTCACATGGCTTCCTCTGTCAGAACTAACATCTTTATACTTTAAAACTATTTAAAGGAAACATAACAGTGGCCATGGTAACCCACACAGTCTCCAGGCCTCAGTGCATTAGAGGCTATTTTGGGGAGATGTGAGGTTTGGTGGTAAGAAAAAAATCTGCTGTAAGTCCAACATGTTATTTGGTGACCATGGACCCATCTGGCAAACTTTAGTTTCCAGCATCTTTATGATATATCTGAGTCTAATTTACTTGCTTATTTATAGAAGCTTTAAAAAGAACTCGGATTCCTTCACTTCCTTTCACCCTTTGTTTAATGGATTTAATCTTAAATTGATATAAATCGTAGGATGGCTATAAATCTACACTAATAACCCCACAATGCAAAGTTAATTATATATAAACCCTCTGTTACTCCTACATGTTACTTTAATAATTATGTTAATTAGTTAGTTTATGAAGCCACAGCAAATCACATCCAAATATACATTCTGTTAATTGATTTGTCAAACAATATAAAAGTAATTATAAAACATTTAATAACGACATTAATGGGAAAATGTAACCTTTCAAAAGTGTCAGAGGTTTTTCCAGTTTTTAAAATGTGAAGAAATTAGCTGATTATCTCGGTTTCTTGTAATTTTTCAATTAAATGTCTCTGAGTTCACGCTTTAGAAGATTCGGTTGATTCCTGGCAAATGGAATTGATTAACTGACACTCCTACTGTATATTTAGTTTTGTATTTGTAAAGCAGATCTTTAATGCATCTGTTCCTGATTTGTGTTGCATTAGTATTAACTTGACTGTCGCTCAGAGGCCACGTATAGAACCACTCTGAACGTTGCTCTGCTGCCACAGTGAGCTGCTGTATCTGAGGATGTGCCTTCCTTTCCCACTGTTCACCTCACGGGACCATCACACATCAGCTCCCAAACAGACATTTCTAGTTAATACGTGATGACTGGGCTTTGTCACAGGTGTTAACTTGTCCTACTTGGTCTCCTCAGTTCTCTCTACCCTTATGTTCAGTTGTCTCTCCTCCTCCTCTTCTCTCTGCCCTCTGTTGCATTTCTCTCGTAGCCGCCGCGTCGTTCTCCGCGTCTTTGATTCCTGTGATTAGCATTCTGCCGTATCACCATTCTGTCTATCACTTAACTTACAGAGGCGCCTCGCAGCGAAACCCAGCAGTTGTTGTCAGTCTTGTTCGAAAGATGAAACAAGACAGAGACACGCAGCATGCACACGCGTATGTATTGTATGCATAAACGCACAAACTTGCTGGAAACACACACACACACACACACACATACACAACCGCATGCATATACAGCGGAGATGAGAGCTCTGACAGCTGCTGTTCGCCGAAAGCTTTCGAGTTTAGAATATCATTAGTTTTTTAAAAGGGCAACAAGGCAAGGTGAACGTGTTACTCTCTCTACTCAAAAGTCGAGGAATCTTGAAGAAAGTTTTTCCCCTAATCTCAGTTTTTTTTTATCTACCACCCACATCAACCTCGGATAAGATGAGGATATGTTTGTTATGGCTTTTGATAAACTCCAGCACAGTCTTAATCTACAGAAACGCTCCAAAAAGCCACTTGGTATCTGCGTCCTCTAGAGGTTACACGAGTTGTATCGCCGCCGTCTTATCTGCACAGTAAACACACTGCTGCTGCTTTTGGACTGTGAGATATTCAGAGTTTAGACAGAACATCAGAGAGGAGGCTCCTGAATGATTAGTATTCCTCCCGCCGCTCTGCTGGTGGCGGGGCTCGTAGTCAATTGGCTCCCATTAACCTGCCAGTCTGCTCTTCATTGCTTCATTAGCGGCGGCATGGCGGCGGGAGGGAGTGCCATCACAGTCCCGAGGACGGACTCCCGTCACGCTGCAGCTCACCTGGCGCCCGCTGTGGCGTTATTCTGTAGCTGCTTCTCGAACGCGCTCTGACGTCCGGACATTCTCCTGAGTTTTTTTTTTCACGAGGGGCTGTGTGAGAGAGGGAAAATGTCCCTTTTCTGGAACTATTCCTCCCACCTCCCTAGAGTCACAATGGTGAGAAAACTCCCAGTGATTGAGTGAACGTGTTGATGATGATTCAGAAGAACACAAATATGTCAGGACAAAAAAAAGGTACCACACACACAGAAGACAACGATGTCAACATGGAAAGACAACGAGAGAAAAGGAGTTTTTCTGCGATACAGAATCAGAATCAGAAAGGATTTATTGCCAAGTCGGTTTACACCTACCTGGAATTTTCTTTGGTGAAAAGGTGCATACATTTAACATAAAGACACAATAAGTACTTCACATAAGAAAGAAGTAACTGTATATAAAACAAATATATATACAAGACATAAAAGTTAAATACAGAGTAAAATGCAAAACAGATATATACAAGATGTAAAAAGTTAAATAAAAAGTAAAATGCAAAGCAGGACAGAAATGGGGATGTGCAATATGCAATATACTGTTATGTTATATGTGTTAATGTAACACGTGAATTCATACGTCATGCCCTGCCTCTTGAATCCTCTGCCCAGGCGCCCCCCCTCACCTGAATGTTCCAGACATTTTCCTTCTGACCCAGAGAATCTCCTGCTGCGTTTCTTCGTACGAGGATGAAAAGCAGCGTTCATGTCTGAAAGGGTTTTCTGTGCTCGTGTGTGTGTGTGTGTAAATGCTGTTCCTGTTCTTTCAGCTCTTTTTTTTTAGTGCTGGTGAACCATGAGTGAATGATAGCTATGCATGCTGGGTACTTCGGAGAATAAAAGTCCCAGCGTGGGATAAAACAACCAACCTCTTGATACCGTGGTAGCATTTCATTTGTCCATCAAAACCCTCTGCTTCCATTATTTATGAGTCATCTCCAACGCTGCGCCACAACTTCCTCTCTGACAAGCGACACGTACGTCACACTTGATGTGTACATTGAGTCAGGAGACACACACACACACACACACACACCAATATATATTTTAAGAGTGCTGGAGGATATGTTTGCACACACACACAAACTACAAGCGCCATGCATTTCTCATTATATTTCTCCTTTGGGATGGTTACAGCATTTATTAGGAGAATATATTAGCAGTAACTGTCGTTTTCAAAAATGTTCAAACACTTATCCGCACAAATAGACTCTGTGAAATGAGCGCCCCTGATTTTAAATGCAGCTCCTATGGTTTGAATAGCAGACGCAGTCCTCTGCATACATCGAGTGCAGAGACGCCTTTTAGCGTTAAAGAACATAACGGGAAAGAAGCTCAGCAGAAAAAAAAGATTTTCCTCCGACTTCAAAAGACGACGCTTGAGGGACGTGAAAGGGAAGAGAAGTGATTTGAAAGTGAATTCTTTGCCGAGGTTTTTCCTTCTGAAGGTTGATCTGCAGCATCTGGCTGATGTTTCCATAGGTGATTTTCTTTGTCTGGCTCTAATGCTGTTAATCTTTTTTTGAGGATATTATGGAAAGGAGAGGATTTGCCATCTCTACTGCTTCAGTTTTCCTTTGGCATGCAAATCACTGCACACTGGCATCAGGCTGAGATTCATATAGATTCTCTGTGTTTTGGAAACCTTGAAGGACCTTATTTCACAGGTTATTTCCGCCATTTGAGTGTTGGTTGATCCTTCGGCTCCGTTTCCTGCTTGTAAACTTTCCCTCTTCTCATTTCCGAGTGGGACTGATGAGGTTTCTGTGTTCTGCCTTGTTCATTCATAGTTAAGGTGATCACTTCCTGTAATGAGGGCAGGCAGAGAGGAGTCTCACCTCGCTCCCAGGTGCATCGCCTGCTCCTAACAGCCTCAAATAAATGGTTAAATGGAGATGTGCTGCCAGTTGACTCATGCAGTGACTCATGCGGTGCGTACTCAGAGGGAAGGACGGAAATACACAGCACAGTGAAGCTCAGGATAAATAAAATGCAAGGAGGGAATTTAGTCTTTATTTTCCATTTTTAGATAATTTATCATCGTCTATTTACACTGTCAGATGTTCTTTGTTTATGGAATTAAAATACGAGCACATCCTGAAGATTCAGAGATATTTTAACGAAGAAACGCTGCTGAAATCTTCATTCTGAGCCTTTGACGAAGGCAGTTTTTTGCAACAGCTTGAGATCAAAACTCAGAGGTTCTGCTATTCTGGGCTGAACAATGGAAGGAAAGTTCAGCACAGCGACTCTCTGGTGTTCACACTTTGATCCTCTGGTGCTTTCACAGACCCCAGAGGCCGAGCTCACACTGTCCGTGTCAAGTCGGGCCGACGGCTTCTCGCAGCACGGCTCCTGCAGCTCAGCCCAAAGCTTCCTGGCCTTCCTTTGTCCGGAATGATGTTTTTAGTCCACGTCTCTTTTCTGTTGAGCTGCAGTGACCTCTCTCCACTGCACTTTGCCCTGAGTTAGGAAACATGCAACACTAGAGCCGTCTCAGACACGAACTCTGCCGTTCATGTGAGGAACACAGCAGCAGGAAAATACTCAGGCCAAGGGTGGCCCAGAGAACATGCAGGAGGCAGGACGGGACATTAATGCTGATGTGGAAATCACGTGTCTGTGTTTCCTGCACATTATCCCGGCTTTGACCCTCATCAGCAAAAGCTCTCGAATTTCATTTTATTGAGTTGACCCAGTCTTTGGAGAGTTCGAGGTGTACTGCTCTAAAACATGACATTTTCCAGACATTTTGAAGGACGCATGCTGGAGAAGTTCTGAAAAATGTGCTGAGCAACTGACTTGGACATTTGCGTTCTCACATACAACGCCCCCTCCCGCAGAAATGTTCAGGAATACATCTGGACTTGCGTCTCTCATGTGTTACAGATGCTGTGAGATCTCCAGACATAATCCTGCTATATTCTCCAGAGGTTTTACCTGAGGTCTGGCAGGGGAAGTGCCAGAAAACTCTTGGAGCAACTGACCCGAACATTTGCCTTCTCACACACCGTCCCTCCAGATTCCCTTCAGGAGAATGTCCGTGGTTCATTGCATGTCTGTAAACAGTTGATGTGAAGATGGACAATCAGAGAAAGAGGCCGTTGGAAGCGGAGTGCGTTGTGAACGTGATCCGTTTCATTTATTCTGCAAAAGGGAGATGAATTTTCAGATCAAAGACCATTTTCATTACAGTTGTGGGGAATCAGGGAAATTGCAAAGTGAGTAGAGGGAGACGAGTGGGATGATTTCCAAACAAATGAGGAAAACAAATCATCTACGCAGATTATGTTTCCCGGAGAAACTTTCATGAGAGGCAGAGCGACTCGTGGACGGGAGGAGAAACCTCTCTCTTCCGCTACATTTTGTTTTCATTTTGTGTGTTTTCGGCTTTGATTGATTTTCACAGTGTTTCCGCCGTCGCCTCTCTCTCTCTCTCTCTCTCTCTCTCTCTCTCTCTCTCTCTCTCTCTCTCTCTCTCTCTCTCTCTCTCTCTCTCTCTCTCTCTCTCTCTCTCTCTGTCTCTCTCTCTCCCTCTCTCTCTCTGTGTCTGCACATGAATGATAAGTGAACACATACACCTATCTGCCTGTTCTCGTCTCAATGACACACAACATATGCACGCACACACACACACACACACACACTCACACCACTTACCCCAGAGCCCCCCCATCTAATTCAGCCCACTCACCCTCATTGTTAAGGGGACATATTGGAAAACCATTAGTACTCATTATGCTTTATAGCCACCCGTTCTGCCCATTCTGTCTTTTAATCACAATCCATCCCCTCGTGTGTGTGTGCGTGGGCGTGTGCACGTGGCCTCGAGTGTGCGGCTGCGTGCACGTGCGCACACTCCAGCCACCTCTGCTCACCAGACAGTAATGAACCACTTTCGGCGTAATGCATTCGGGACACCACAGCGTGCCCGCCCGCCCTCCTCCCTCCCCCTCCCCCTCCCCCTCCTGTTTTATAGGGCAGTCAATGGCACAGACGCCACTTTTTACCGCGGCCTCATCTCAGCTGCGGCATTGTTGTGCGTTCATGAACCATGTCAGCCAAATGGGATCGAAGGCAGTGTAATAGAAATTTACAAAAAATTGGATTGAATCGGATATGGATTCGCTCTCTTTATATATGAACTGCCCTCGGAGGCAGGAACCCCTCGTAGGGAAGCTTTATGAGAAGTGTTCAGTCCTTGTAACTCCAAATAACCTCGGCCTCATAAAGTGTTGAATATCCTGTTACTGCTCTGTGGTGAATTGTGCTCATGTCTGACCATTCAGGACTGTGTGTGTGTGTGTGTGTGTGTGTGTGTGTGTGTGTGTGTGTGTGTGTGTGTGTGTGTGTGTGTGTGTGTGTGTGTGTGTGTGTGTGTGTGTGTGTGTGTGTGTGTGTGTGTGTGTGTGTGTGTGTGTGTGTGTGTGTGTGTGTGTGTGTGTGTGTGTGTGTGTGTTTTGCTAGCAGCAAGTAGAAATGGCAGTTTTGACCATACGCTCTGTGACAGACAAGCACAAACACACACAGCAACACAGATGCACACACACTTGTAACGAGTGGATTTAGATTCCGGGTTGTTCTCTCCCGGCCTCGGCAACTGTCATCACTGCGCAGCAAAAGTCCCATAATCCATCTGTGGCATGACAGCATCCCACTTCACTGCAAGAAAAAAGCTATTCCTTATGTCTCTCTCTCTATTTCTCAATCTCCCCCCTCCGCTTTTCTTTTTCTATTTTCACTCCGCTCACTTCACTTTTCCCACCTGCAGGTTTTTCTTCTTCTGTCTCGTCTCCTTTCACTTTTTCTAGTTTCATTTTTCCCTTGCGCCCAATCTCCCTTTTTCTGCGGAAACTTTGTCCTCGGTTTGATTAAAGTAGAGAAATTCAATCGGAGGGAGAGTGAGTGATCGCTGGAAAATCATTGTTGACCATGAAGATATATTCATTATTGTATTTATTGCTGCTGATGCAATTGACAGAGATCAGAGTGACAGTAACCTTATTAATGATGATGATTGAAATGATGATGACGACGGTGACAATGGTGAAGATGATGGTGCGTGCCGGCTTTCTTATCAGTGTCTCTGTTTCCTTCTTGGCCCAGATGGAGAGAGACAGACGGAGGGGACGGACGCCAGCCGCAAGAGGGACACTCGCTCCTCAGCTGGCCACCACAAGAGTGAGGACACCAGCGACAGCCGGGAGGACGAGGCAGGAGTGAGTCTTTCTCTCCTTTCTCGCTCACTTGTTTCCTTCCTTCCTTCCTTCCTTCTTCTCACCGCTCTGGGCTGTATATTAATGTGATGTTCCTGCCTAAACACACTTACCCACCCTCTAACTAAACAGCAGTGTGGTTTATTGTTTGTGTGTGTGTGTTAGTGTGTGTGTGTGTGTGTGTGTGTGTGTGTGTGTGTGTGTGTGTGTGTGTGTGTTTGTGTTTGTGTGGCGGAGCTCATCAGGAATGCAACCATTGCAGTGTGCATCATGATAATCATCTTTGTGCTCGGTTCTTTGCTCCCCCACTGATTAGCCGCCGCACACGACGCCCCCCCCCGCCCCCCCTCTCCATAACGACAAAGAGATTAGGGATGAAACAGGGAAAAAATATCTGGATGCAGGTAAATGTGTTTGCTAAAATATTAAATATTAAAGAGATCTGTTGACAGGTTTAATCGTTTATAAACTTTTCAGTAGCCTCGGTCCAGCACCTAGCTACTACAGGGACATTTTTAATAAAGGAGGAAGACAATACTTCTTTAACGTCACCTTTCCTCTAGTGTGTTGTAAAGGTGTTTTGTGCACGTCAAAAGTTCTGCAAAGTTAAAAGGTGCAAAGTTAAAAAGCCAAAAGGTTGCAGCAAAGAGCTCCTCTCCTCCATGGAAAACACTCGTTTGTAGTCTGGACGATACTTCTGCATCATTATGACATCACAATGCCAATTTGCATAATGCTATTAATGCAAAATTGGCTAACAGGGCCAGTTAAAGATAAAACCAAGTATTTGAGACCGAGGCTGAAGAGAGGAGCTGCAGCAACGGACAGTCTGAGGAAAGTGATGTGTTTTCTGAAACCTTTTCAAGTAATAACACAAAATCTAAATTAGGAGCTTGAATATGAGATGGATGTTTCTCCATTAAGGTTTCCAGCAGTGAGAGGCCATAACTTCAAATATAAAGTGAGCACCTCATGCATTTCCACTTCCTCCTCGTGCCATCGCTGCATTTTCCGTGA